>NW_026000119.1:11793125-11815661 GCF_001458135.2 Marmota marmota marmota | reverse complement strand
ACCCCCCCCCCCTTTTTTTTTTTGTGATGCTGGGGATTGAACCTAGGCCCTACAAATCTTTTCTGGTAGATTCTTTAGGATCTGCAGCCCATGTGGTCTGTGTTGCAGTTCTTCAGTTCTGCTTAGGGCCAAAGCAACCATGAACAACATCTGGTAGATCTTTATTTACAAAGATAGTCAGATGGGCCAGATTTGGCCCATGGGTCATTCTTTGCCAATCCCTGGCCTTGTTTATCTTTTTTGTCTTGTTCACTTTGTTCAATAGACATTTTTAGGTTGAATTTTAAGCACTTACCAGTGTTAAATCAATTATGAGGTTTTTTTTTTATTTAGTTATACATGATAGCAGAATGCATTTCGTTTCATTGTACACAAATGGAGCACAGCTTTCATGTCTCTGGTTGTACACGATGTAGAGTTGTACCACATATGCAGTCATACATGTACCTGAGGTAATGATGTCTGTCGCATTCCACCATCTTTCCTATGAATTATGATATTTAAGTTTATTATTGAACATTTTTTTCTCAGTCTGTAGAATTGTGAATGCTGACTTAGCAAACAGAATGATGTCTAGAGGTATTAAAATAGTGTAAAATCATTTGAATTAGGAAGTCAGGCCAGAATTTGCATAGCAGGTTCTGGGTGACCCTGTGGAGACCTAGCTCTGAGCGGTTCACACTGCCCAGAGAGGGCCTCTTTTGGGCAGTGAGGAGGAAAAGGGCCAGGGAATAGTGACTGGTTTTGTCTGATCATCTGAGGCTTTATGTAATTCCATCTTCATTCTCAACTCTGATATCTGCCCTCTGTTCATTTCCTAAAAGAGATAGTGTTCCATGTGCACAGTAATTTGAGATCATTTTGTCAGGCTGAGGGAAGCCTACAGGCCATTTGTGGGGAGATTGCTGCACTGGAAGATAATTGAGGGTTCTGCCAGCTCAATGTAGTGGGTGGCTACAAGCAGTGATCATCCTTACAAGTTATCAGGGATAACTTTCCGAAGAGAAATTTGAGTTGGGGAGAGGGGTGAGATGGGTGTGTGTAGACACCTCCCGGTGGTAATTGCTCCTCCACAGTGTGGTGTGGGGCCCCTTTCCCTCTTAGGAACTCTGCTTATCCTTCAAGACTCAGCTCAGATGTCACTGCACTGAATTCAGTCACCCCAGGCTCCTCCATTTAGAGTTCCTGTTTTTTTCCTTTAGCACTTTAACATTTGTACCCTGCCTTTGCAGTCACCCTTAGCATTTTTTCCCTTCATGTATCAGTCTAGATTGTAGAATCTTTTTTGATCCTTAGATCTAGCATGTAAGGAGTCAATATTTGCTGAAAATAAGTGGATTTTCTGTTTTTATTCTGTGAGGCTTCAGTGTTTGTTTATAAGAAATTGTTGCTTGGTGCCATATAAAATACCAGCACGTTTCCACAGATAAATGTGTTTGTGCTGTTAAATATATTTAAGTGAATGATATTCAAAATGCAATTCTCTTAGAAGAAACGGTTTCATAATTAGAGGCCTTGTAAAATATAAAGTATATACTTGTTAGTTTTGAACATTTGCTTATTGTTTACTTACAATGGGTATATTAGCATCTGATTTTCAGAGACTGCAAACATTTTAGCGCTGGGGATGTGACTCTTCCAGTGGTAGAATGCTTGCCTAGCATGACCAAGGTTCTGGGTTCAGTTCCCAGCTCTGCAAAAATAAAGAAAGGGGAGGGAAAAAGGAACATTTTAAAGCTTTATCAAGGACACAATCTTTAAAAATCCCTAAGTGTACCTTTTTTCCTTTTTAATTAATTGAACTTTTAGATTTTGGTTTCTTAGTGTTCCAGAAGGTGGAGGTGTGCTTTATTAAGATTGATAAATGGGCTGGGGATGTGGCTCAAGCAGTAGCGCGCTCGCCTGGCATGTGTGCGGCCCGGGTTCGATCCTCAGCACCACATACAAAGAAAGATGTTGTGTCCGCCGAGAACTAAAATAAATAAATATTTAAAAAAAAAAAAAAAAAAAAGATAAATTCCCTTTGTTTTAGTCAAGTGAATTGCCTGTTGGTGCTAATGGGTAAAGGATGATATATTCTGCATATAAATGTGGATGGCTGGGCCAAAGTCCAGCCCAAAGAATCCTGACAAGCTTTGTAAGTCTCACAACACCATGTAGCAGAGGTCAAATGGAGACTGACTTCTCCAGAAAAACAATGACTTACTGTTTAGCTTTAAGGAGATGCCAATTATAGCAAGTGGTAGGTGGTGAGCTGGGTTATGATGAAAATGAGAATATTTAGAGACGTGTAATTGTTGCTTGTTGCCATATAAAATACCAACACGTTTCCAGCTCTCTTCTCCTATAATAATCTCCCTGTTCTTCCTACTTGAAATGTCTGTGGAATGGAATGGAATAGAAACTGCCCCTAGTTTTTATGACATTAAACTTTCCCTCTGTGGAAACAAGTGTGGCGTGTGTAATTAAATTACCAAAGGGAGAGATAAATAGAAGTCAAGTTGTGAAGAAATGCTGACAATTCTTTAAAAACATTTATATCGACAATTTATGCATCCATTTTTGTTGTCTGCTTTGTGTAAAATGCAAATAAGGTTAGAGATCTGCTTTGTGTTATGTCCCTTGGTCTGCTAGGGGCCTGAAAAACACTCCTAGAAAGTTTCTTTCCACAGCAGCCTGTTTAATGAGGTTCTAGACTTTTTTGTGTTGACTGGGGGATGGAGGATCCTGAATTTAGTTTTAGATGGACTCTTCCATGATGGAATGAGCTTATTGAGTGGGGAGAGAGTAGCTCTATAGTTTTTTTGTGTTTTGTTTTTTTGGTTTATTTAATTGAAAAAAAAAATGTGTGGATGGTTCACTCTGTACTCATTTAAAGAACAAATGTTTCTTAATACTCCATTATTTAGAGGAATAAATTGTATCTTGCCAGTTTCCTTATAATCCCATTGTCCCCTCAGGGCTCTTATCAATATTGTCATGGCTTTTCCTTTCATTTTCCTGGTGGAGGCCTTTCCTGTTGCCTTTTGAAGCTGGTTAGCAAGTCTCAGTGCTCAGCATTCGTTCTGGCTGGAGCAGTGCTTGGTACATTGGCCCGGTTTCAAACAGTTCTCCTTATTGTGCATGGTGCAGTGAGTTCTCTGGAATGTGTTAGAGTTCAGTGATTGGGAGGGACGCTTCCTTTTGCAGTGGTAGATCCTGCGTTGTTTTCTAAGCTGTCCACAGAACGTACCTCACTCATCTGGCATGTTTCGAGTGTGTGTGGGGGGGTGGAATCAGTTTAGTGTATTTGATCTCTTATGGATTGTAGAGTTAGAGGTTGTTTTTTCTTAACACCAAAAAACTTCCTCCTGTGTAATTTCTTGAGAGGAGAGTTGCTGTTTCAAAACCCCCTTGGGGACATTTCAGCAGTCTCCTGATACACAAGACGTATTTGGGAATGATTTGTTTTTCTCTTGTTTTCTTTATATAACTTGAAAATCTGTTGATGTATTAATAAGTTATTTAGAGAATATCATTGATAATTGCCTAGTTTTAAATATTATCTTTTGATAATGCTTAACTTCAAAATGTGTGTGTGTATATATATATATTTTTTTAATGTGAAGAACCTATCACTTGAGGCTCTGGGTCTGCATGTAGAGCAGGTGTGCAGAATTACACTAGTGTTATGTCTATGAGTGTGTGTAGGGTAGATCCCAAGAGGCAGGAGGGACTAGTGGCTGACTTTAAGTAGCCTGCATTCTTCCTGAGGGTGGGTGTGAGGAGCATAATTGAGCAGATAAGTGAGTAGACAAGATAATTTTAGTTAGTGACTGAAGATAAAGCAAGGTGAAGCGTTAGCAGGGAGCACCTGCTGGTGGTGTGAAGCAGCCATGTGGCTGAGGAGCCCATACTTAACCTAGCTGTTAGTGACACAAGTGAGCCAGCAGTCCTTAGCTCTAGGACAGGGATCAGCAGCTCATACTTAACCTGTTCAGGCCTGAAAAGAAGGCTAGTGTGGCCAGTAGTGGAAGGAGGGTAGGGGAAGCGGACATGTCTGGGAGGTGGTAATTAAGGGGAAGGATGCCGAGAATGGGGCTATGTAGGCTAGGCCTCTGGATTTCATTTTGAAAGCTCTGGGGAACCTATAGAGGGCTTATGGCTGTGCAAGAAGTGACTTAATCTGGTTTCCACGTTAAAATATTGCTCTGGATCCTTTATTTACTTGTGTGTTTTCCCCTGTGCTGCATCACGGTCTTTTCTTTGTGAGCTTTGTTTTTAAGGTTTTAGTCCTACAGATGACTTTTAAAAATTATTTGAGTCCGTTGATTCAAGAGTCAAGTATTTGCTGTAGATGTTACCCCAAACACCTCATCTTTTCTCTTCCTTTTCTGTGTAGTATAGTTTATGACCGACTAATAAGTCTGATGAACTGAAGATTCAGACCTGTGACATTAACTGATAAACACATGGTGTCAGCTGAGGCCACTTTCTTGGCTGATCTGGGAAGGGGTGATGTCAGCTTCCTTCTAGGTTTCAGTCATTTGATGGGCAAAGCAGTCTGGTGAAATTGGTTTTATATATCAGACAGTGAATCACATTTTGCCACCAATTAATAGACTGGCAGTATTCAGAATCCTGGATCATTTGAATAGAGTATTTATTGTTCCAGACAAAGATCCATAGTAAACTTGACTTTGCTAAATATTGTGCAAGGCACTGTGCCTTCAAGGGACAGTCCTTGCCTTCAAGGAGCTCACTGATAAGGAAAATCTAGAGTTCATCTAGTTTGGGCAGATGTAAACAGATCAGGGTATAGCCCTGAGATAGAGGTGGTGTTACCCAGGAAGACCTTTGGAAGACAGTTTAGGAGTTCATTGGGGACCTGGTAGAGAGGAGGGCTGTGCTTCTTAGTCTCCCAGCTCCCTGGGCTGCGAGGGTGCATAGGTGAGGCCTATGCAGAGAGTACACTCTGACTCCAGAAGAGGGATTGGCAAGCAGAGGCTGGTGGTGAGGGTGTTCCTTAGATACCACCCGGAGCTGCAGTCCTGTAGGCAGGAGGGGTCGCAGGAAAGTTTTCAATAGTCTAAGTAACAAGATCAGATTCATGGTTTTTAGAAAGATCAGTGAGGTTACTGTGCAGAGGTAGAATCCCCAACAAGAGGCGCTCCAACCAGCTCTAGTGGAAGTGAGAAAATTCATACAACTCTTCGCTTGAATTTTGGATGTGTAATAGATTTAATACTCAAAACCTTTTTTTTTTTTCAAGTTGGGGAGAGGTGAATTAAATGAAGTAGGCATTAAAATCAAAAGAGAGAGACTTTAAGCTTGCTTGCCTACATTCTTTCTTAGTTTGTGATCGCAGGATTTAAAAAAATTTGTGGCTGTAATGATTCTGAGTTTTCAGCAGCCTCATTATTTTATGGGTATGTGATGTGGTCCTTTATGGTCAGTTGAGTATGGGAGAAGACTGGCATGTTAATGAGGCAAATGCTCTGATTGATCCTAGTACAGACCAGACTTGCAGGGGAAGAGCTACTGGCTCTGCCCATATTTCTGATTGGTGCCAAATGAGCAGTGCCAACAAGGCAGGCGGTCAGAGGTGGCTCTGATCACCAGGGACCTTAAATAACCAAAGTGGGAGACAGAAATAATTAGTTAGGAGACAGGTTTTTATCTGTTGCCATCATGGGTTGGGGGGTGTATTTTTTGCATATTCCTTCAATGGACTACAGGTTAGTACTCTCAGTAGTTGAGGGAACAGTTTAAATACTTTAATTTAGAGACTGAATTTTCTGAAGCTTTTGAATAACATTAATATGTTCATATTTCATGTAATATGAAAACCACATTAACCCCTAGGTCAGAAGTGATTTCACTGGTATGGGTTGTATAATTGCTCTATTTGCGTGTTGACCTTGTTCAGTACTAGTTTGTGTGTGTGTGTGTGTGGTGCTGGGGATTGAACCCATTGCTTTGTGCATGCGAGGCAAGCACTCTACCAACTGAGCTATATACCCAACCCTAGTTTTTTACTTTTAAATATGTTTAGAAGTCAAAATTTTTGCAGCATTGTAACTGGGGATAACTTGGCTCGCCTGTCTCGTTTCTCTTTATACTTATTGTTTCTTTTGGAGTTGTACCTCCCTAGTCAGTTTTCTGTACTCCCCTTTAAAAACCAATTGAGGAAGAGAAGTTCTGTCCTTTTTTATCTGTTGGTTAAAAATTTCTCCTAAAATATATGATCTCTAAAGATAAGCGAATGGGTTGCACTGACTACCCTAATTGAAAAACATGAGCTCATGCTATCTGGTGTCTGAACTTTGGACCATATTCTCTTACACACTGTGGGCAATTAGGTTCTGCTTTGTGCAGATGGGTCTGAAACTATATGGTGACAATGTTAGACTGAGTCCAGTTTTTAGAACTCCTAACAAGAGCTACTGCAGAAATGATCAATATCCCAATGTTTCTTTACTCTTGATCTTATGTCACTATATGTATATTAGGTGTTTGCTTCATATATATTAGTTGTAGTTGTTAATACCTTTATTTATTTTTATGTGGTGCTGAGGATCGAATCCAGGTCCTTGCACGTGCTAGGCAAGCATTCTAACGCTGAGCCACAACCCCAGCTCCATGAGATCTTTGCTTTTTAATTAGAACTTCTAACCACCAAAGTAATAAATATTGTTGTGAAAATAATATTACAACTCAATGTTAACACAATGTTCCCCAAACCACATTACTGCTTTACCTCCTTCGGTCTAATCTCAGGTGTCTACTTGTAGTTTTTTTTTTTTTTTTCCCTTGTATCGGGGATTGAATTTAGAGGCACTCGACCACTGAGCCACATTCCTAGCTGTATTTTGTATTTTGTTTAGAGATCCGGTCTCACTGAGTTGCTTAGTGCCTTGCTGTTGCTAAGACTGGCTTTGAACTCACGATCCTCCTGCCTCAGGCTTCCCGAGCCACTGGGATACTTATAGATTTTTGTAGTGTGTATTTTTTCAGATCTTTGCTTCACGTTAGCATGCACACAGAAAAACCTGGCAGGTTCATTTTGAAAGGTGAATGAACATGATGCCTCATTAGAATTGATGTGACTTACTTTTATTCAGGTTTACCTAGGTAGAGTCTGTCTCAGTTTAAAACTTTCAGTATTCAAGATATGGAAAATATCTAATTGGCACTGAATCCTGGAGAGAATTTATGGATGAGAAGAATATAAATTTCAGCATTAGTATTACCCTCTTGAGGAGAGTGGGTGGGTAAAGGTTACGGGAGTAGTATTTTCAAGTTTTGATTAAAATTTGCAAAATGAGGTCACTCCAAACTATTTTTCAAGTATTATAATCAATTCTAATAAGGCTGAGCCTTCTGTGATAGGAAGAGGTGAGTAGCAGACAGTGCTAATATGTGAGATGTGAGATGATCCCCTGGGGTCTTCTCCAGGAAAACAGCTGATATAATGTTATTTTGTCATTGCACATACATGGCTTATATATTTTATACAAAATCTGGTTTTAAGACTTTATATTTTAGGGTTAAGTCCCTGATTTTTTTCCTTTGTTTGTTGTGTTTTAGGAGATATTAAGAGTAAAAATCTTGGAACACTTAGCTGATTTTTATTTTTATTTTTTTAATGTGAAAGTCTGCTGTAAATACTTTCACATGCATAAAAGTGAGAGGGAAAAATTCTTTATTCTTTGAAGGCATATTTATTCTGCCTTCATACATGGAGCCACTCTGCACACATTTGAATTATGTTTGGAGAGACATCGTTTAATAGCAAACTAAAATTGTACTTAAAAATATGTGAAAAATGTGTCCCACATGTTGGATGGTAGCAGTAGAAAAACATGGAACCAAAGGGCCAAAGGGGCCAAAAGATGAGCTTAAGTATCTGAAAGTGACTTGCCTTTTGAGTAAGAATTCAAGAATCAAGTCCTTTTCCTTCCATCTTGTTGTGATGTATATATAAAGCTCACCATTTTCTAAATCAATGTCGCCCAACTTTTGTGAATTTTATGTGTTGCTTTATGTGTCTCTTCCATGCCTACCCAGATAAACACATAGGAAAAATTACCCTGGATTCTCTCAGGGAGAATTAAAATTTTAAACGTGAACTCTAGAGGGAGTTGGCGACATCTTTCCGAGGAAGGACGATATGAAGTGACCAGTCAGGGGTGATAAATGGGCAGTCAGCTGTGCACAGCAAGCCCTGTGGGCTGCCAGTTGCTATGGAAGCACGGAATGGCATTCAGTGATCTTGCATGACTAACCTAGTTTAGCAGAGGGCCTGTGGGTCTGGCCTGGGAGAAGGTGCTTCGGCCAGCTGATCCCAGAGTAGGCTTACTGCCTGCCCCAGGGCTCAAGTCCAACCAGGGCCTTTCTGTTACCATCTTTCCTCATCCACTTATGGTATTTCCTTTTGTAGTTCAAAGGAAAGAGAAAAAGGAATCTCTCTCGCTAATCCTTACAGAGTTGTGATAGCTTTCATTTTATCACAGCATTTTAACACCTCCATAACACATTCCAGGCCTCCAAGAAGAGAATTTGAAAAGTCAAAGTAAACTTGCCCCAGCATGGGGTGTATTGAATTGAGTACTTAGGGACTGAACCAGCAGCTTTGAATTTCTCAGGATTTTCATCACCTTTCCAAAAGTGAAAGGATCCTGACCTGTTTTAGGTTTCCAAAGCTTCATTCAGGCTTCTGTGCTGAGTCAGAGTGGGGAACTCTGTCGCTGAGAACATCTGTGGCCCAGTCCACCTCAGTGGGCTTGCATTTGTTTTCTGCAGGGTGAGTCTTCCCCTGTGACTGGGCTGTCACCACGCATTGGAAACTGAAGCCTGTGGTTTCCTGTAGGGTCTCTATTGCTATTCACTTAATTTAAAAATAAAAACTGTGGAGTTTTTCTGTTTTTGAGGTGGGTTCTTGCTCTGCTCCCCAGCCTGGGCTTGAACTTGCCACCCTCCAGCTGTAGCCTCCTGAGTAGCTGGAATTACAGGCACGTGCCACCATGGCCAGCAATCTTTTTGATGCATCATGTTGAACCTTAAAGATGCCAGACGGCATATGATCTAAATGTAAAAACTTGGCTGCTGGAAGTTATTCCCTATCTAAAAATATTTTTGAAAACATCTGGTAGAATTCTTGGATGTCTGTGGGGTGGTCAGGCTTTGTACCCTCTCCCTACCCAGGGGCATTTTAGCACATGCTCTTGTTTTTGAAGGCAGTCAGCTGCTTCCAACTACCAAGTAACTTCATGTTTTTTTTCTCCCCAGGTGGGGACTCCTGGGCTGATCAGAAAGGTGGCATCAAGGCCCTAGGTACATGGCCTAGATCAGCTAGCCAGAAGTTAATGGGAGCATGCCTGATGTTGGGCATATTATGGCTACTTTTGTGCAAGTGTATTTATAGCCTCTCCTTGAAAGAAATTAACGTGGAATCCCTTAACATATTAGAGACGACTTGTGAACCCAGAGGTTATTGTGGGGCGAGTGACCTCAAATCTATAAGTTTTTAAAAGGCTCTAAAATAAGAATTATAGTACAGTTTTTATATCTTCAAGAGCAACTACATGTTGTTGGCTATATCCCGCCCCCAGCCTTTTTTACATTCAGAGGCACTCGACCACTGAGCCACATTCCAAGCCCTATTTTGTATTTTACTTAAAGACAGGGTCTCATTGAGTAGCTTAGCACTTGCTGTTGCTAAGGCTGGCTTTGAATTTGCGATCCTTCTGTCTCAGCCTCCTGAGTTGCTGGTATTACAGACGTGTGCCACCATGCCTGGCTGCTCTCCCTCTTTCTAAGGGCCTTCTGTGAGGTCCTTAGACAAGGACAGACCTGTGTGGACACATTTAGCAGACATCTGTTTTGTGGCTTTGAGCTTGCTCTGCTGGCTGGGACGATCCTGACTTATCAGCATGTACCTCCTTGAGACTAAGGAATTATGAGTGGCTCTAAGTGAGCACATCTTCTGTTGTTGTAGACCTGTCTAACAACGCTGGAAAGTTTTGCTTCCAGAACTGTGATTGAGAGCACACACTTTGTTGCTAGGCATTTGGACCATCAGGCCTATAGTTATAAAGAAGTCACTCCTTGAGCTTTATTTTTCACTTGGAAAATGGGGGTGACAATCCCACTGTCACAGGGTGGCTGTGCAAACTAAGCAGGATACAGACTAAGGATCAGCCCCAAAGTTGATAGTCCTTGGCAGGCTGCTAATCGCTTGAGTGTGTTGCTTTGAGGTCAGCTCCCATCAGTGTGAACTCCATTGTACCCCTCAAAACCACCCGGAAAGTCGTTCACCATACCAGTCTCAGGCCCCACCTTCAAACTGCTGAACGGAAACTCTGTGGTTCTTGATGCTCTGTTTTCACAAGCCCTTCACGTGACTCTGTTCACTCAAGGTGGAGAACCTCTTTAATGCAAAGTTCCTTGCAGATGCCAGCCAGGAGAACTAGTAACTCACTGTATTATGTGTGGATCAGTGAGAACCTCTCACCAGGCTAATGTTGGGATGAGGTTATCCTGTGTGCGTCTGAGAGTGAAAATGCATTTTTCCCTCCACACCGTGGGGGAAAAGCCACCTTTCATTAAAGTGATAGTTAACTTGTAATTATTCAAGGGTAATTACAGAGTTTGTGAATCATGTCCAACATTTTTGCTGCTTCCTGAAAATCCCCTTATTTAACATTTTTCCCCCTGCCCACTCTTTGCTTATACCTTGTTTTGAGAACCATGATATATTATAGGCTAAACAAAAGTTTACTCATACTATGAATTGTTTGTGTTATTTAAAAAGTTACATTACCCAACTGGGGCTGTAGCTCACTGGTAAAGTGCTTGCCTCGCCTGTATGAAGCATTGGGTTCGATTCTCAGCACCACTTAAAAATAAAGATATTGTGTATTGTGTGTCCATCTACAACTAAAAAAAAAAAAAAGTTACATTGCCTTTCTTTTCCAAATGGAATCACAAAGAGGAACATATTCCTGAAAAATTTTTAAAGACTCTTCCCTCAGCCATTTCAGATTTGTTTTAAGTATAAAGTGGAACAAACCATAAGTCCAGTCAGTACAACTGGCAAAGGCCTGTCAGTTGCAAGGAGAGAGGAGGCAACCCACAGCCAAGGTTCACAGCCTCCCCCATGCACCTCTGTGAACTTCCTGCCTTTTTGGCCTTCCTCTGCCCTGCCCAGGAGCCTTGGTGAGTGAGGCTCAAAAGGATGTTGCCCCAGAGGGCATGAGTGAGAGTCTCACAAAGTCCGAGCCTCAGAAGATTCATCCTAGAAGTAACATGCATTGTGTCTTGATTTCCCTCACTATTTACAGGCTTTTCAGTTGAAGAGTGAGGGTGAATTAAAACCAAAAACAAAATCATAGTTTGCTTTAAAATTGGCAGAGTATTGCATATGTTTGCCAATAAGATCTTGGTGTAGGTTTTATTTTTTATTTTTTTTTAAAAAAATGAAGTAAAACCTTAATTAACCAGAATCCTTAACTTAATAGGATTTCTTCTGTGGGAGGCCCCTTGATTTTAGAATCACATAGTAATAAGCCCAGTGTTAGGCATTTTATGAAAGAACAGCCTAATTGCTTCCCCCCCCCCCGGTTATTTCTGTAACAGTTTTCATTATTTTGGAATGAAAAACCAGAAGTACGTTGAAACCTAACTGATCCTGAGATGAGGCTGACACAAGACCGAGCTGATTGATTTAGAAATATTCTAGTGATTGAAAACTAGTGTCATTTTGTTTAAGTACAGTTGAGTATAGAATAAAGGGGAAATTAAGCAAGGACCCCTGAGCAGTCTTAGTTGAGGGACTACTATTCACACCCTCACTTTTTAGTTCCCCACTGAGAATTTTGCTGTCTGAGGTTCTCTTTTCTGAGACAAAGGTAGAGACTGCTCAGAAGTGACCATAACACTGCCCTTCAAAGCAGAGCCAAAAGCTGTGAACACTGAGGAGCAAATAAAGCTCTAGGGACTCGTCCTGAAACTAGCAGTAACAGAAGGGGAGAAAACAACTCCCCTGCTGGTGAGCACAGCTGAGCTGGGGCCCTTGGTAAGCTCCTGCTTAACCACCCGTGCAGCTTGGCCTGACCTCAGCAAGGTGCAGGGCGTGGTGCACAGGGCAGTTTTTCAGGAAAGGCTCTTGGGAGTTTCAAGTGGCTCCAGAGTATAGTTGCATACATCACCACTTCCTGCAAATTGACCCAAAGTGGCTGAAAGACAAGTGTAAAGGAAAAAAAAATTATGTTCTAATCAGCACTCTCAAGTAGCTTATGCAGCTGTATGCTAATGTATGTCACCTCTTGAAACAACAAGAAGAATAAGCAAAATCATTAAATAATTGAAAGGAATCCTTGAGTGGTCAAGTCCATTGTGCTACTGTCAATCAGACCTAAGTCTAAATATCCAAAGCATGTGACATCCAGATTCAATTAGAAAAAATTCCAGTCAGTTCTAATTTATTTTCTCTCAGTATGTTCACTATCCTAAATAGTTACCTTTGTAATTATGAGTTCTGTTAAAATCTAAAATTGCAATATCTGTCTTCTAAGGAGTAATGGTCTAAGCAGATGATTTTTGACAGTATCCTATCTATCAAATTTAATCAGGTAGCTTAGTTCTCCCCACTTTTAGATTGAAAGACTGTGGTAATAGCAGTCTTTAAAATAGCTCTAATTAATTAGTTTATTTATTTATTTATGTTCTTTTTAGTTATATGGCTCTATTTTTTTTTTTAGAAAATTGTATGTTTTCCAGAGTTTAAGAAAAAAGTTGCAAGTAATTTTATTAAAACAACAACAACAACAACAGCAGCACTGAAAGCACAGTGGCTGCCTTTTTTATTTAAAAATATTTAATGATTAACTTCTATGCAAAGTATCATGCCTTACACCCAGGAGGGAGGTTATGCAGAACAAGAGGTTCTATTCTACTGAAGTTCATGTTCTAGGGAAAAGTGGGGGAGAAAAGGTAACCAATGACCTGTCCAGCAAGCACACACTTGGTGAATTTGAGGAAGCCTTTGGAGTGGGTGACATTCGAATATTTCCAGAGATCTTCTGGAAGCTGACAATTGGGGCTGGGGATGTGAAGTTGAAAGAGAAGCCATAGAAATTTTTGCGATTAGAGTGAAACCATCAAAGTCTAGGATATCACTGAGAAGCAGGGAGTAGTCTTGTGTGACTGGAATATAGAAGTGGTGTTTTGGACAGTCCTACTTCCTAGCTAAGTTGGTCCTGGAAGAATTGCTTATCTTTCAGTAAAGGTCTGGATGGGCATTAGAGCAAGAGAATGCCCTGACAGGGAAACGGACTTGTGGGAATCAAGTAGAATGCATATGGTAGGCCTTTTGGGGGTACAGTGGGGTCATGTACCCCCATAATTGAGCTGTACCAGATTATGAGGGAATTTTAATGCCAAAGCAAGGATTCAGTTTATTCTGCAATATAAAGGAGCCATCAAATAATGTTACTTTAAATATGGATAGTGACGTGAGAATCAGGGCCTTAGGCCAGGCTTCTTTCCATGGGAAAGCTGAATTTGAGGGATATGGGGGAGCCAAAGAATCAACCAAGCTTTTGCCAGAGGAAATAAGCTAAGTCAAGAGAGAGGGAAGGACCAGGGAGGTTAGAGTTTGTAGTAGTGCACACAGCCGAGGCAATTGAATATTTTCCTGTTTGTTTAAATAGCAATGGGGAAAATGATTCAGGGGATTCTCTAGAAGCAAGTCTATGAAGACAAAAGGCTTTTTATAGTTCTAATTTTCATTATTTATTATCACATGAGTGGGTTGTGTTGCTGACAGTGAGGCAGGCCCTCTTTGGTTCATGAGACAGCTAAAATTGCCCTTCTTTCAGAATCCATTTCTGTGATCTGTTCCTCAGTGAGTGCATTTTAACCCCTCTGGTGCCAAGGCTGATGATTTAGATATATTTTATATGGTTTAAGTAGGGCAATCAGTTTATAAGACATTCTCACTAGGTAGAGTTGACATCTCTATAATTGGATTTTCTCATCCTTGACACTTGAAATAAGAAATAAAAATCATCTTTTTTTGGATTTGCATGCCAAGACACTCCCAGTAGAGTAGGCTGAGAATAAGGTAAATGCTGTTTTGGGTGCCTGGTAATCTTTTAATTATAAAATAAGCCTTTTGATTTTAATCTTCCAAAACGTACGACACTGATCCAGGAAAACAGCCTTTTTAAAGTTCACATCCTGCTGATTCCTTCAGATGAAAAGCTTCTGCCTGTACCCCATATTTTGCAAGCTGAAAGTCAAAATATCATTACTCTTGTCTCAGTTCCCCAGTGCCTATAAAAGACCGTTCGTCTTAGAGTCCGTCCTGAGCCATGATGGAGGCCTAGAGTGAGTGCTTGGTTGGGATTGAGGAGATAGGACAGTGGATGACAAGTCACAGCCAATTGACTGAAGCCTCAGTCTAGGGGTGGGTTAAGGGACTTTCTTTAAGTCACATCCCTGTCGTTTCTTCTCCTTAGACCTATCCTCATCTTGATCCACATACGCACCATGGGCATGACAAAACTTGAATACTCATAGGTTTTATTGTTTTTGTTTTATTGTGGCATCTGAAACAGCTTGTACAATGAAGACAGAAACCTGCTTCGAATTAGAGAGAAAGAGAGACGCAACCAGGAAGCTCACCAAGAGAAGGAGACATTTCCTGAAAAAATCCCCCTTTTTGGAGAACCTTACAAGGTATTTACTGTATACTAGAGTGTGAAAATCTGATTTATCATAATATTGAGCTCGGTGATGAAATGATTTAGTGTAATTGAATTCAAATAAGGTTCACAATTGTGAAAACTTCTTCTAGAGATTGTTTTTGGAACCAAATCTGAAAATTCTCTGAGTATCATTAGTTAAAACTACCAAAGTTTGTGGTTTTCTTTTGTAATATCTTGTATAATTAGTAATATGTGTGCAGGACAGGCTTTACAATGGGAAATGAGTTAAAACTCCACATTGAATTCTGTAAGTTACACATGACATTGAGAATTTTTATCTTAATGGTATTATGTAGCAGTTTATTAAATGGTTGTTCTCCTTAGACTTATTCCCTCCAGTATCTGACCGTGCTCTTTTCTTTTATTCAGACAGCAAAAGGTGATGAGCTGTCCAGTCGGATACAGAACATGTTGGGAAATTATGAAGAAGTGAAGGAGTTCCTTAGTACCAAGTCCCACCCTCAGTGCTTGGATGCTTCTGAAAATAGGTTGGGAAAACCGAGATATTCTTTATTTCCTGACAAAGGGAGCAGCATTCCATCCAACTCCTTCCATACCAGTATCCACCACCAGCCCATTTACACTCCCGCCTCCGGACCACTTCCTGTTGGTAACATTAGCCACAATCCAAAGATAGCACAGCCAAGAATGGAACCATTGCCAAGTCTCCATGCCAAAAACTATGGCCCACCAGACAGCCAGCACCTGATCCAGGACCGTCTCGGACAGGAGGGATACAGCTCTAGTCATCACAAAAAAGGTGATCGTAGAGCTGATGGAGACCATTGTGCTTTAACAATAGACTCGGCTCCAGCAGGGGAGCTCTCTCCCTTGATTTCTTCTTTGCCTTCCCCAGTGCCCCCTTTGTCACCTATACATTCCAACCAGCAAACTCTTCCCAGGATGCAAGGAAGCAGCAAGGTTCACAGTAGTAGCAATAACAATAAAGGCTACTGCCCAACCAAGTCTCCCAAGGATCTGGCGGTGAAGGTTCATGATAATGAGACCCCTCAAGACAGTTTGGTGGCAGTTGTCAGCCATGGGGTAGCCCCTCCCCAGCCACCTTCTCAGACATTTCCACCCCCCTCCCTCCCCTCAAAAAGTGTTGCAATGCAGCAGAAGCCCACAGCTTATGTGAGGCCCATGGATGGTCAAGATCAGGCTCCAAGTGAGTCCCCTGAGCTGAAACCACTGCCGGAGGAGTACCGGCAACAGAGCTTTGAAAGAACAGACTCAAAAGTGCCTGCTGAAGCCAAGCTCACCAAACTGAAGATGCCTTCACAGACAGCTGAGGTGAGTGGAGCCTCTGATCCTGGGCAGTTCCCATTTGAACAGATTTGGGATGGAAATGTCAGGATAATAGGAATGGGGAGGTGACTCTTTCACTTTTTGGTGGGATATCCTTTGGCTTTAGGATCCTGTTAAGTCTTGAAAACCTTAGGTCTGAGATGAATTCTGTAAGTTACACATGACATTGACGATCGACTTTGAAATGTCATTTGCGGAAAAGTTTAAAGAATCTTTTTCATTAACAACTGGTAAAATATAGAGATCCTAAGAGTATAATTTATGTGTACGTCTGTATAGCCCACAACCCACTCAAAGTGGAGAACATGGGCTGGGGTTGTGGCTCAGGGGCAGAGCGCTTGCCTAGCACACGTGAGGCACTGGGTTTGATCCTCAGTACCACATAAAAATAAACAAACAAATAAAGATATTGTGTCCATGTAGAATTAAGAAAGATTAAAAAAAAAATGGAGAACACTTTTAGTACCTGAAAGTTCTAGGAAAGTTTTGAGCTGTCTTCTTGTTTGCGAGGAACACTGTCTCCTTTTAACAATGTGGAGGAAAAAAACTTTTTGATTAATAGTTCCTCAGCCCAAGTTAATTTTTTTTTTTAGTTTAAACCATAAAAAAGCAACATCCAGATGTCAAAATGTTAAAGGGAAAGACTTTATTTTTTTTTTAAAAATTAAATCATAAGGAACTTTGAAGCTAGAGTACTGTTCTAATATGTTTTATTTACCACTTATGTGTATGGTGACATCTCATTTGAGGGTGAGTCACAAATACAACAGAGAATGTTATTCAACTATGGGGTTTAAAGTAACCAAAATACTGAATTTTTAAACCAAGAAAGAAATTCCCTTTTTCTAGTGCTTTGATAAATGGCAGCATTGTGTTTGAATGAGGAGAATCAAAGCACATATCCTATCACTGAAATTTTAAAGGAGTATCAGTTACTGAAAAATTAAAATTAGTAGTGCAAAGTGAATTTTACAAGTTAACCAGTAAAGTCTGTGGTTTAGTGTTTTGTCTGTTGTATAAACATTCTATTGTGAATATCCGTCATTCAAAAATTATGTGCCACCCAGGTTTCAGTTTACATAATGACTGAAGGTTTAAAGAATGATTTGGGATTCTTCACTGGAAAGATAACTTTGATCTTCAAGGAGGAGAATTTGCTCCTTTGTAGTGTCAGTTTTTAGTTTAGAAGAGGGATGCTGGGGTTCTGTCCTCAGTTGGTTCTTGAGCAGTGAGCATTCCCCGATGTCTTCAGAATGTGGCCTTTGTTTGGGGGTTGAGGAAAAATGGGAAAGGAAGAGTAAAGCAAATAGATCTCTGACTCCATCTTACAAAGAGTCCGTGCAGTGAACCATTTATTGAATATTTTGTGCTGCAATGAAGGCAAAATAAAGCAAGATCCTCCCTCCTGAAGATGGTCTGTCAGTCCATCTTATAATTCAGACAGTGAAAAACTTTATGGGGGTTTCTTTGGTTTATGTATCAAGTAAGGTCTGCTGTAACTTCCTAAATAAACAAAAACAGAAAAGCATCTAAAGGGACAATTCAACATTTTTTTCTTAAAGTACTAAACAACTAAAAAAATTTCTTCAAAATAATTTTAGGATGCATTAGTAGTATTGGCATAGTCTACCAAATGTTCAACCGTATGCTGAAGTGGAAAGCTAAAGAAGTATCCGTCCTGCCCCTGGAAAGCTGACATTCTAGTGTGGTCATCAGCCTGTATTCACTCTTGAAACAATGAGAGAACAATTGAGTACACACTGCCTGGGGTTGGGTGTACAGTGAACCTGTGGAAATTCAGCCAATAGGTTTCCCAGTAGACGCTTCAGGGAGAGCATCTTGGTTAACTTTCTTGGGGGCAGAGGTGGGATAGAGAAGCTGAGTCAAGGTTTCTCCCAAGTCTTAAAGACTTTCCTGTTTAATATAAATTTTAGGTGTAGGACTATGTTCTATGGTCCTTGCACATTTTCTGAGGAGTGAATATTTGAAATGCAGGAAATACTTCATAAATTTGGTGACTGGAGAATGGGATTTTCTTGGCACAGATGCATCTCCTTTCAACAATTGAGTAGATGTAAACTTGTCATTTGCAGTCAGTGTTTCTTGTAATGTGACGGCTCCCTCTGGTCCCTGCCAGTGCCCTCATGCTAGTGGCAGCTGTACTGCCAACTGCCTGGGACCCCTGTGGTACTGCTGGTGAGCAGGAGGATGAAACTGGGGGATCAGCAGATGGAGGGGTCTGGGGAGAATTAGGAGCCAGGAGCTTGGAATGAACGAGGAGTAAATCTGGGAAGCAGCGATGGGTGCTCTCTGGCTAGGTTTTTTTCTCTTTCTTTTTTAAATGTTTTTTTCTGTCTAGGTTTTGGATTTGCTTTAGTTCTTTTAACAAAGCTCTCACATCTCACAGATTTCCCATTAATTTTCTGTTTACACACAATAAAATGTGTATGTTATTTTTTTTTTAATATAGATGAAACTGAAAATCTCAAATTTTCATATTCTGGTAAACCCAAGGAAAGCATAGGGCTGGGGGACTAAGAAAAGCAGTGAATTAACCCAAAGCAGGTAAACTTTGCATATAGAACCAGAATACTATCAGTGTGTCCTGGGTTATTTTGGATTTGGGGCAATGTGGTAGACAGTGAGGGGCAGAATAGGAAGATGGCTGTTGGCTGAGCTCAGAGAAGGGGCATAGAGGGAGATAGCTAAGTAGTTGTCACTTATTTGCTTAATTGATTCTAAGGCCAGCCAGGAGATTTTCGCTTTCCTCGCTCTGAGTGTGAGGGTGGTTGGATTTTGTGGTTTATTTCATTGTCTCCCCCTTCCCCCTGTCCTCATGACAGAGTATTTTTTAAACGAACCCAGGTAGGAAAGTATCACTTTGTCTTTCTAGAGTTCCTTCATTCTCAGGGCCCATACATGTGGATTCCTTACCCTACCTTCTGTCCTTTTATCTCACAGGAAGTACTTGTTTTTTATATATATAAATAAATATATATATATATATATTTTTTGGTGATCTTAAAAAATGATATTCTTTTCAGGGTAAGTCATTCTCACAGTTAAAACTTAGTCTTTCCTAAAATCCTAGAGGAAAAAAATTACCCAAAAGTCAATATTCTGACCAAATAGAGGCCTGAATCACAAAACTCCACCCTTAGTTTTCTCTGGGTGTGTCAGTTTGTGTCAACTGGAAGACTAGAGTTGTGAGCAGTGATCTTGCTCAGAGCCGGGGAGGACTCTAGGATCTCATGCAGGTATTTTCCAGCTGTACAGTTGCCACATCAGAGATGGAATTGCCCAATGGGAAGGTTGAGATCATTTTTTCATTCCTTTTCTCTGCTTAGAGATAACAAACGAAAGAGAAAAGCCATTGCCTCCCTGGATAGTTATTCAGGAGCATGGGACTCAAGGTTGTGAGGTAAGGTGGTGGAGTTAGAGGGAAGGAGGTGTGCCTAGACATAGGTTTTAGAACGCAGGATTGTGTAATAGCCTTTTTTATTTTTATTTTTGAAGTCATTGTTTTATTTTATTTTAAATTTTATTTTATTTTTTACACAAATGGAGCACAACTTTTCATTTCTTGGTTGTACATGATGTAGGGTCACACCATTTGTGCAGTCATACCCGTACATAGGGTAATAATGTCCGTCTCATTCCACCATCTCCCCCTTCTCCACACCCCTTTCCCTCCCCTCCCTCCCCTCTGCCCAATCCAGAGTTCCTCCATTCTTTTCTTGTGTACCCACACACCCTGCCCCACCCCATTAGGGATCAGCATCTACTTATCAGAGAAAACTTTTGCCTTTGGTTTTGGGGGAATTGACTTACTTCACTTAGCTTGGTATTCTCCAGCTCCATCAATTTACCGGTAAATGCCATAATTTATTCTTCTTTAAGGCTGAGTAATAATCCATTGTGTTATATACCACAGTTTCTTTCTTTATCCTTTCATCTGTTGAAGTGCATCTAGGTTGGTTCCATAGTTTAACTATTGTGAATTGAACTGCTATAAACATTGAGGTGGTTGCATCACTGTAGGGTGCTGAATTTAAGTAATTTGGGTATAGACTGAGGAGTGGGATAGCTGAGTCAAATGGTGGTTTCATTACAAGTTTTCTAAGGAATCTCCATATTGCTTTCCAAAGTGGTTGCACTGTTTTGCAATCCCACCAGCAGTGAATCAGTGTACCTTTTCCCCCACATCCTTGCCAGCACTTGTTGTTGTGTAATAGGCTTTTATTTAAAAAGAGAAATGGCATAAGCAGAGTCTACAAATTCCATACTGAATTTAGGTTATTAGCATTTTAAAGGTAAACACACAGCCCTTTCATTTCACAAATAAGGTCTAAGAGCATGAAGTCACTTCATTTTGCTAAAAATTATAGTTAGTATTAGGGATAAAGGTAGAAATACCAGTTCTTTGGTCTTTCTACTTATATGTCTTGCCTGGTGGTAGCACTGGCTGAAGTGATGGTGGTAAGATGTGGGTTTGGTTTTTTTCTTTTGAACTTGGACTGAACTCAGAGCTTCATGCATGTTAGGTGAGTGCTTTACTATTGAGCCACACCCCTGGCCCCAGTGTGTGTATTCTTGACCAGAAGAGCTGGACTTTGTCTTCTGAATCTGTAGCAGAGCCTTGGGGAAATAGTAAGTTTCATTTCTTATTTGTGTTTATTGACTTAGGGTTTTTATTCTTCCTTATTTTATGTTTTTTTTTCTTTTTTTAAAATCCATGTAACATATTGGAATTAACTCCCATTATGTGCCAGGCACAGGGATAGGCCCTGGGGATGTAGCTGAGATCAAGCTAGACATGCCCCTATCTTGTAGACCTTTTATTTTATGGAGGACATTGATGATTAATTCACACATGAGCAGTAGTCTTTTGACAAGAAAGTTGCAAGAAGTAAGGAGAAGGGCAAGGAGAGTGAAAAGAACCAGAGGAGGCCAGTTTAAAAAGGGTGGCCAGCAAAGGCCCCTTTGAGGGGACAACATTCGCAAAGACATACAGGATGAACCTGAGTCAACCATGCAGAACTGGAAGAGGCATTTCATTTCGGGTCAAGAAACAAGTGCAAAGGCCTGAATCTGGAAAGAAGAATGGCTTTGTTAAAAAGAGAAACAAGGTGAGTGTGGCTGTAAGACTGGGAGGAGGAAAAGGATATAAAAATGGAGGCCCTTGGCAGGAGAGACCATGCAAGGCCTCATAGGTCATGGTAAGACATTAGTATATGATCCAAATGGGAATGGAGACTCATGGAGGATTTTGAGCAGGGGAGTGACATATTTGCTATCTTTCTAGAAAGTGATCTCTCTGGCGTCTGGGTGGGGAGTAGATTAGAAGAGTAAGGGAGGAATTAGGTATCCCAGTTAGGAGGTTGAGAAATGAGTGGCTTGGAGCAGGGTGGTTGCAGTGGACAAGGAGGAAGTGGACACACTGGATACATTTGTCAGGAAACTAGTAAGGTTTTGTGATTGATTGGAGGTGGGAGTAGCCTGAAGTGAGAGGAAATGAAGACTGGTGACACTTTTATGAACCACCAGCCTAACACTCTGAATTAACTCATGGTGGAAAACAGTGACAGTGATTCGCTTTGCATTCTCATGTGCAGGCATTCTTTCCTACTTGCGTATTTAGCTCTTCAATTTTTGAACTTCAGAGAGACTTCCCTATTATGAAACGATTTAAAGGTGGTTTCCTTTTGGGAATGCATGTCCCTGCTATATACTGCCTATCCTACTGGTTTCCCACTCAGAATAGAGTTAAGCAGCTCATCTTTTGCACGTATATCAACATTGCAGCAGCTTTTAAGTACAACATGTTGAGCCTCTGCTGTATGCCAGTCCCAGTACTGCCAATGGGGTTATAGTAGTGAGCACATCCAGATGGTCCTCCTGGACCTTAATTCTCCAGTTAATTCTGATGTTCTTCAAATGGCCACTCTGATCATTTTGTATATGCAGATATCCTAAAATCAAAACAAACAAAAAACAATAACAAACTTAAGTATCTGGAACAGGACTGGTCCTAAGCGTTTTGTATAAGGGATCCTGAACCTATATAGCAAATCTAGATTTGATTCCATGAGCTAGAGCTAGTGAGCTTGATCAGACCCACATGACCTAAATGTTTACCTTAGGAAATGGAGGACAAAGCAGGAAGCTTATCCCTGCGCAGTATTTCCTGGGGTTGTTGTATACTGGAGCATAAGACATCCACACCATGTTCAGGAGAGAACCAAGATGATCTGGATCTATGTAGAGCCTTTAGTTTTAGACCACCAAGTATCTACATATAGAAGTTAAAAGATAGTAGTAAGTAATAGACTTTTTGAGCACAAACTACCAGCAGGTATCCTGAAAGCTGAATTGGGCCAGAGGGCTGTTTTGTTTTGCCTGTAGTATGTGTGTGTGTGTGTGTGTCTATGTCTATCTGTCTATCTGTCTAACCAACCCCAGCCCCCCCCCCCCC
>NW_026000119.1:11679805-11793105 GCF_001458135.2 Marmota marmota marmota | reverse complement strand
CCCCCCCCCCCCCCCAAGCCAGTGTTTACAAACTAAAGAACCGAAGTGACAAATCAGATTTTTAGTTACCTCCCCCCACACCCAAATGTTAGTGCTGAGTAGAGGCTTCCACTTTTAATTTCTAGAACCTGGCAAGTTTTTGAAAAACACTTTTAAACTCTGAAGGAAACATTTTAAGTAATGTAGGAAAATATTTCAGAAAATCTCTAAATTGCTTCAAATGAGTACAAAGAATAGAATTGCTTGTAGTGTAGTAGCCCATGAGGAAAGCATAAAATTGAAACTGGAAGATCTTTTTGGGTAGTATTAATTGGAATTGTTTTCTACTTTCTGTTCCTTCTTGAAAATGCCAGAAGTACATTTGGTACCAGGATAAGAAATTCCTGTTCCTCCTTGTTGTTTTCACACTTGAGATGTTTGTGGATGGATATTGGATCTCCCCTGGGTCTCTCAAGAACAGACTCTGCCAAGACAGAGACGTGCAACTCCTTGGACTCTGCCTGGACTGCACGCTCTCCCAGGCTCTCCCAGAGCCACCCAGTCATTTTAGCTCTTCCCTAGGTTGTGTTTTATTTTGAGCCAGCTGATAGTCTTCAGAAACAGAAAAGAAGATATTCTAAGGGGAATGCTGTTGATGATTGAGTTAGTGGTTTGACTTCAGCTGTTTGGTGGGGTGTCCAGTACTCATGAGGCATTTGAACAGAATTCCTCCTGAGAGAGGATCCTAGTTCATGTTATCATAACAAGCTTATTTTTTGGCCTTGTATTTCTCCTCTTCAGTTGCCAAAAGCTACAGTATTTGAAAATCATTATTTTCCAAGGGTAATTTTGCTGCATGTTCACATTTTCCAAGAACTCTTTAAGCAGATATTTTTATACTAATTTTTTTCTTTTCTTTAATTGTTGAAATCACAGATTGGCAGTTTTTTCCCCCATAGAAATTCAGGTACACACACCATTAATTTTCTCTTGAACTTCATTTCATTCCCATTTAAGCTTGGCCTACTTTCTGCATTTTTCCCCCAGCCCCGTGGTAATTTGTCAAGCCCACTCTAATCTCCTTAATCCCTTTGGCTGAAGGGTTTTGAGGCTTAATGGTTTAATCTAGGGTGCCTCAGTATTTAAGTAATTAGAGGTCCTATTTCTAGCTCTATCCTTCAGATAAATCACCTTTTTTTATTCCAATTTGCAAATAATAGAATTCTAAGAAATTAGAAGAATTTGAACTTTGAATTGAATTGCATGCATTTAGAAAGGAGCGTATCCTATGATGTTTATTTCTTGCAGTCATCCCTACAGCTTCAAGCTTTATGGATTCTCTTTTTCCTTGGAGCTCAATCTTTAAATTGTTTTGTAAAATTATTACTTTATGCATATTTATAGGGTACAGTGTGATCATTTAAACATGTATACAGTATGTAATAATCAAATTGGGTTAGTTAGCATTTCCATCTCTAAACATTTAAAATTTTTTTATTAACATGATTTTACATATTAATGAGGTTAATACATGTATGTAAACAGCATGTACTGATCAAATCAAAGCAAATAACATTTCCATTATTTGTGTTTGGAGTTTCTCACGAGAGCTCAATATTTATTTATACATACATACATACACACATACTGAGGATTGAACCCAGGGGTGCTTTACCACTGAATGACATCCTCAGCTCTTCTTTTATGAGACAGTTTCTTGCTAAGTTGCTGAGACTTGTCTCAAACTTGTGATCTTCCTGCCTCAGCCTCCTGAGTCTTTAGGATTATAGGCTTTTGCCCCTGTGCCTGGTTTGGGGCTCAATTTTTAAAAATACCTCAGAGCAAATATTTGCTATTGCAATTTAGAAGTGTTTTTTTTTTTAAATAAAATTCTATGGTATACTTAGAATTTTTTTATGATGCTCCCAGCATTTTTTCATGCTTGAGAGCATGTGAATTTTTGAAAGAGTTCTTTTGCCTTTCATCAAATAATGTGGACATTCTTACAAAATGTTACAAAAATTGGTTCAGGTGAGGAACAATTTGGTTATAGAAGAATTCACATTTTAGCATTCTATGTTTCTGCCTTTTCAATCAACCAATATTCGAACCCCAGTAGGCATAAAGGGAGCTTCCAGGAGATACATGCACAATAAATTTATTATGACACAGCATTAAAAATGCAAAGTGTAGTGAGTATGCAAAGGTAGTTTGGAACTGTTAATACTAGCCCTATAATGCTGGCCCTGTCCCACCCCCGCCACTTTTGCTTTATGATGGGAACTGTTCTGAATGCTGTGTATGGACTCACTTTATCCTCACAGTGATCCATGTGGTAGATGCTCTCTCTATCCTGTTTTATTGAGATGCTTACAGAGGCACAGGGATTCATTTGTCCAAGCTTCCCGATGCTTCAATGGGAAATCTGGAATCCAGTCCCAAGTAATCTGGTTCCATAGTTCACACCCTTAGATGCAGTACCTACATTATGGTACCTTTGAGAAGTAGAAGCTGTACTTTTTTTTTTCCTTGTTTTTTTTTTTTTCCCCCCCCAGAGTTAACTTTTGAAGCACTTTCATATTGGTGAAAATACTTTTCAGGCTAAAGGTTTAGGGAGAAAAAAAGACAGAAGCAAGTCAGGAAGAGGAGTCTACTAGAAGGAGTGGGGCTGATGGTTCCAGGAGGCTGGGGTACAGGCAAAACTGAGTCATGGGGAGATAAGCCTGCAGGGAGCCAGTTTCAAAGTTATTTGGTTGCATGTTGAGTAATTCAGACAAGAACAACAGATCATTAATGGGAAGGAGGAATTACTTCGGCTTCATGGCAGACAGCATAGCCTGGGGTTACAATTCTGTGAGAAGGGGGCAAGAAACAGCCTCTCCATGTCTCAGTTTATTCATCTGTGAGCAGTTCTGTTAGACTGAGGTAATCCACAGACAGTGCTTAGAACTCCACGTAGGCAGAGTGCAGGAGGGGTACTGGGACTGATTAGAATTGAACTTTGAACTGAGCTATAAGAAAAAGAGAATTTGGACAGAGGGTTATCAAGATGAAGAATTTGTGATGTTGGAGAGATGGGAAGACTGAGCATATTGCTAATTTTAGTATTAGAGTATGTTTTAGAAATATACTGGGATTAGCTCAAGAGGACCATAAATTCCCACTTAAGATTTGTACATGAAAAAAGGCCCCCCCCCAAATTTTATTTTAAAAAAAATGTAAAGTTTTTTTCCCTCTTTACACATTTTTTATTGGTACATTGTATTTGTGCATAATGATGGGGATTTTATTGCATATTTACACATACACATAACATAACAATATAATTGAGCCAACACTTCCTAGTCCCCCAGATTTTAAGGCATCAAAAGTGAACAAGAAGCCCAGGAAAAGAAAGCATTTGATTTGGGGTTACCGGGCATTCCCTTCCCCTGCTGTCTCCTGTCCTGGGGCCAGACAGACTCCTTCCTGAAGAAGCATTCCCATGTCTTGGTAGTCTCTGGGGTAAATGTTTCACTTTATAAAAACTATGCATTCTGAAATATTTTACTGCCTCTTTTAACTTCCAAAACACCGGCTTATTTGTTTCCTTCTCAATTGTCACAGCAACCCTGTGAGTTGGGCAGGGCAGTTGCATGAATCACCATTTTACATGCCATGGAACTAAGTCTCTAAGGAGTTTAATGATTTAAGATAGTAAGTGGCAAAATGGAGCAAGAATCCCAGACCTCTGGCTCCTAGTCACCATGCTCCATCTATCACAAAACATGTTTCTGTGGAGTGTGACGATTCATGAAAAACTTGCCTTTAGCGCGTTGAGAGTTCTCTGATTTTCTGTGTGGCTCTGTGGTCGTGTTGACACCCGGTGAATAATACAAATATGGGATTCAATGGATGATTCAAATGAAAGGATGATTAAAACTAAGTTTTGGTGTTGGTGGTTCTGTGTCTTCCACTGAAGCCTTTAAACGTTGCTTTCTACCTTTCAGAGGTGATAGCCATCAGGTTTAGATTCTTTCAGTTCTTTCTACCTATAGTGACTCAAAACCAGACCTACGACTAAACTCACCATTTACCTTTTCCCTTTGATCTCACAGAAGGGGGTGTTCTTCCCTGCTTCCAACTACGCCCCCACTCACCACCTCTTTTGGTTACCTTTGCCCGTTGCTCATCATCTGTGGTTACTTTTAGGCCTTTCCCAGCGTACAGAGCAAAACAAACCCTTCTCCACTCCCCTGTCCTGCTCTCATCACTACTTTTTGTTCCTTCACCGCTAGGGCTCTGGAGACAGAAGTAGGTAAACACTCGCAATCACTTCCTCTCTCAATTCTGTCTTGTGCTCTCCACAGTCTCTGCTGGAAAGAGCCACCAGCAGCCTCCTGATGGATGAATTCAAGAACCTCCCTAGGCCTTATCCTGCTTGACATCTCTGTGGCATCTGACACTGGTCACCACCATCACCTGAAGCACTCCTTTGTTGCCACTTCTCCCCCAGCTCCTCTTACAAGCCTTGATCTCCCCGGGTGGGGGTGGGGGACCTTCTCCCCCCCTCCCCCAGGGCTCTGCCCTCAGCACCCTCTCTGACTCTGTAGCCTTTCCCCATGACCTCTCTTCTGTGTTAAAGTTTGCACTGCTGAAATACAGAGGGCCAACCAAAGGCTTTTTCCTAACCCGAAGTGCTAAGAAGTCCCCTGAGCTCTAGATCCTTTTGCTCATCTGACCCTGGGACTTCACTCAGAGTTTGCACTGGCATCTCAGGTTCATCCAGTCTAACATGGATTTATTTCATTGTATTTCCCTTTCTCTGTACCTCTTTACACATTCAAAATGTTCTGCTTCGTTTTGATCATCATTCTCAATTTCTGTTACCTACTTCATACATTTGGCAACTGAAGTCCATCTGGAACTTCAGTTCCGTAGAGCGCATCCCCTTTTCTTTCTCCCTTACTGCCCCATCTTTAGTTCAGATTTTTATCATTTTCTTGAACTTCCTTCTAACCTGTCTCTCTGCTTCTTTCCATCTTTTCAAAACTGCTACACTAGCTGGAGGCAATAGCATAGTAATCCCATATCCTTGGGAGGCTAAGGTAGGAGGACCACAAGTTGGAGGCCACCCTGGGCAACTCAGCTAGACCTTTCTCAAAATAAAAAAAAGTAAAAAGGACTGGGACTGTGGTAAAGTGCCTCTGGGTTCAATCCCCAGTAACCCTCACCCTCACCTCTGCTAAGACAAAAAATAGCCATACTGTTCTACACAATGGTGATTGAAGATTGATCAGTTTATCTTAAGATCTTTTAGCACACCTCTCTCTTGCCTGCAGGATAATAATCCAAATATCTTCATTTGACTCACCTACTCGTTTTGTTTGTTTGTTTGTTTTTTAGAAATGGAGTCTTTGGGCTAGAGATACAGTTTAGTAGTAGAGCACTTGCCTAGCATGAAGGAGGTCCTGGGTTCAATCTCCAGCACTGGGTGGGGTGAGGTGGGGCATATAAAGACAGGGTCTCACTGTATTGTCTAGGCTAGTCTCAAACTCCCTGGTCAAATGGGCTTCCTGTCTCAACCTCCCAAGTAGCTGGGATTACAGGTTTGTACCACCATTCCTGGCTCCGTTTGCCTTCCTAATGGCACTTGCCCTTGTCTCTCCTGTCTTCTTGTAGCCCTTCTACTCATACTGCCTTGTTCCCTGGCAGCCTGTTAGGCCATTAGAGCTGGCTTTCTCCTTTGTGCTCTGCTTCTTGGTCCTCTAGCATCAGCTCTTCTTCCTGTGATGTACTCTGTCTGTGTCTTTCTCCACATGGGAAACATTTTGAGGGCAGAAGTCAGTTGTCTGTCCTTCATGTTTAGCACAAATAAGGCCTGAGGCAAAACCAGAATTTTTGCCACTCTGTGCTCAGCTTGAAGATTTCTTAACACAATTCATTGTTGGTCTGGACTGTGAAAGTTAACCTCTTTTTAATATTTGGCTGAATGGTGCAGGGGGAACAGTGGCATGTGGGACTGAATTTTCTACTTAGAACAGTTGACTGGGAAACTGTGACAGTAAGTTCAATAATTTTTTAAAGAAACTGTTTTACCATTTTCAACCTAAGTATTTCTTACGTTGTTATAGGCATTCCTACATGTGATCTTGAAAATAGGCAGCCTAAGCCATTCATTAGCAGTTCTTAATTGAATTCCAGCCTCATAATTGCTGTACTTCTCAATAGTGAGTCTAGAGATTAATCAGATGGTTTTATGTACTATAAAAATTAGAAAGCAATGGATTTTATGTATATGACACATATATAGGTGCTTTCCTCTGTGTTAAATGAAACACGGGATTTCCTTTAGTCTATTTTTTTAAAATAAGTGATGCATATAATAGAATCTAGGAAAACATTCAGTCTTAAATATTTTGCCATTGAGTGAGTCACTTTTTCTGGAAATGAGCCAACAAAATTGGGTGGGGCCTTTACTCTTCTCCACCACAAAGGTATCATTAACTGGTATCCTAGTAACTTAAGAATCATTGACCCTGAAAATGTCTGACTGCAACCTGGGCTTAATTTTCTAGTAAGATTAATGATCTTGCAGTAAAAGGTAAAACAGAGCCCAGGGTCTTTTATTTTCCTTACATTCTGTCAAGATCCCAGTGAACTATTGCTAAGACGGGGAAACACTGGTCTATTGTTCTGAATCTAATTGAGTCTTTTTATTATGTTATGACTCACCTATATTTCACAGATTTATTCCATACAAGTCATGTAAAGTAATACACTGTGGTTTGTTTTCCCTGCTTGGTTCGTGTTCCTAGTGATCTATCGGGCTGCCTGTGCCAATCCACTGAAGCAGACTTTGACAAGAGCTTGTGCCAGCCTTAGAGGACCATAGGAGTTAGCAGTGAGGCTGCTTCATGCTTTGTCCTTAGAATGAAGTGTCTGTTCAGAATCTTCTTTGGACCCATGGAAGATATCCATAAGGTATCTCCTGTGTAAAGCTGGGGCCATGTTTAGCATAAAAAGAGCTTCTTATAAAAATGAACACATCTTCTGATTTCTTACTTGCCCATCCCTGACTTGTGAGAGAAGGAAGGATTAAAGCCAAGATTGAAGAGTGGTTGCCCATAAGAGGGGGTGGTGCCTTGAATGGTGTATTTAGTTGCCAACATCTAAAAATTAGTATAGTTCACATTGGAATCTGAATTTTGCTGTTTTTCACTAAAAATTGGAAGCTTTGGAAACAAAGGTCTTGCATTCTTACAAAGCAGTGATTGGTTGATCTCTAAGAGCACATTCCTTGTCTTGCATAGACCTCACAGGGCTCTTCCTATCAGCTTCTCAACCCCTGTGAGTATTGCTATTCTCATCCTATGAATTGAAATATTTAGGGCTGGGGTTGTGGCTCAGTGGTAGAGTGCTCGCCTAGCATGTGCGAGGCCCTGGGTTCCATCCTCAGCACCACATAAAAATAAGTAAATAAAATAAAGGTATTGTGTCCAACTACAAGTAAAAAATAAATATATTTAAAAAAATTTGTCTCCATATGACTTCTCCTCACTTTGAAGACTTAAGAAATGAGAACCTAGATATGCAAAGAACATATCTTTTCAGGAAGATGTCTGTTAAAATGTCCATAATGTTTATCTACTTAAAGTAAAATGTGATTGATTTCCAGGCATTGAAAGGAAATTATTTAAAGTATGGCCTGGTTTGCTTCTTTTGACCCTGTATCCAATATGTAGGTGTTTTCCTGTAATCCTTTAAATGTATGATTTAGGCACTTGTTCATATCTTAGGATAACACTGTAGGTGTTTTGTTTTTTAACTATTTAATAACTTTACGTTTAGAAGGCTTGGTGAAAAACTATGGAATATGATTTGCTAGCCTCCATCAAGTAGGATTAATTTTTCTATATATGTAGTGAGGAAGTGGATTGCTGTGCATCTATAACAAAATATCTTAGGCTAGGTAATTTATAAATAATAGAAATATATTCCTCATAATTCTAGAGGCTGGGAGATCCAAGATGAAGGCACAGATAGATTCTGTGAATGGTAACGTGTTCCTTGCTTGTTACAAGATGGTGCCTCTTGTTTCCATCCTCACGTGTTAGAAGAGGCCAAGTGGGTGAAAGGGAATGATTGCTGTCTTCATGTGAAGGAAGAGTTGGGACAAAGAAATGAACTTCCTTCTTCAAGCCCTTTTATTTTTAATTAATTGATTTATTTGGGGGGCGGGTACTGGGAATTGAACCCAGGGGCACTTGGCCACTGAACCACAACCCCAGCCCTATTTTGTATTTAGAGTCAGAGTCTCACTGAATTGCTTAGCGCCTCGCTATTGCTGAGGCCGGCTTTGAACTTATGATCCTCCTGCCTCGGCCTCTCAACCGCTGGGATTACAGGCGAGTGCCACTGCGCCTAGCATCAAGCCCTTTTTTGATGCCACTAATCCCATCCATTAGGTAGAGCCCTTAGATTTGATCATCTCCCAGTGATTTTAATATTTTCACCTTGGGGTTTAATTCTAACATAGGAATGGGGGGGCACATATTAGTAAGCTTTTTTTCGGCTCTTTTTAAAGTTTGATTTCTAGCAGTTATAATCTGATCCTGTTTCCTATACCAAATGCAGCAGTGTATCCTTGAATACTTGTATTTTAAATTACTTCTTAAATTTTGTAGTCAATAATAGAAAGTTTAGTTTCAATACTCATTCAGCATTTGAGTTTCTTTCTTCCCTTTGATCTTAGTAATATTGATCCTTTCGGTATATAGATAGCCCATGTTTTAAGTTTCTACAGGTACAAGTGGGCATTTATTATTTAAGGACTGGGATATAACTGAAAATCTCCAAACTGTTCTTCCTTGTTGGATGCCATTTGTCCTCTAGAGTTATGACTCTGGAGAATTTCAATGTCCTAATATTTATTTATTATATACTTATGTTTTATTATACACTTATTATTTATAAATAATATCTGTTGAACACTACAAGTTATTTGTATATTGTTGAAGAAGGGATAGTTGGATTCTTTGACTTACTATTTTTCTTTTCCTTTTTTCTTCTTAGGTAATTGCATTGGGTTTTTATTCACTTTACATAGATAATGGTTAAGAGCAGGGAGTTGGGATTAAAGAAGACTTGGGTTTGAATCTTATCTTTTTTTGTTAGCTGTTATAAAACACATGTATTAACATATTCAACTTTCAATTTCTTGTCTGTAAAATAGAAATGATAGTATCTTGTTCATAAGGTAGTTGTCAGTTTTAAGTAAGAAAATGTATGTGAAACCCTTAGATTGACATCTGGCATACAGTAAGTTCTTAAGAAATAACCAATGTGCGAATATCATTATTATCATAGTTATCTTAACATAGTTTGAATGTGTAAGTGTAGTAGATTCACCTATTTAACTCAGCTTAGAATCTGAAGTTTAGAGAATTTAATACAGTTTTGAATATTAATGCTTTAACAAAATATAAGTGAGAAGTAATGTCTCCAGGGGCTGGAGTTATGGACTCAGAAAACATGGATTCATTTTCCTGCACATTTAAATGCTACAATACTACCTGAACTACAGGACTGTTCTGAAAATTAAATGGGATGTATGTGGCTGCCTGTAGTAGATTGTAGGAGGTACCACCTTCCCTTGACATATGAAACAAAAGGAAATTTATACTGTAACAAAAATTTATATTATACATCTTCAAATTGTCTTTATTGACCTTACAGCTATGCTTAGAAGTCACCAGAATCCCCAAAAGGATCCTAATGTTTTGGCTTGGTGTGATGGTGTTTCTCAGTTATTTGGTGAAGTAAAGAAATTCTATGTCATGGATTTAATTTTAGTTGATTTTTATTTTATCTATCTATTTATTTATTTATTGAGACAGCATCTGGCTTATTATGCCTTGGCAGGGTGGTCCTGACAGTGGTGGGTGTAATCCTGTCCTGGGTGGAGGGAAGGTCCAAGGGCCAGTTAAGGCCAACGTCGAGAGAAGCAGGGGGCACACAGCCGCTGGAATGCAGTGAGGCCAGGTGGAGGGCTAGAGGCAGCTGTGGTAGGCCTGGGCAGGGTGCCCCTGCTGCCCAGGGTTAAAGGCATCCAAGTGTGATGGGGCCATGGCCTACAGGATCGGGGACCCAGGCCACACCAGCACCCTGGGAAGCAGGTGCAGGATCACATGACACAGAACATGAAACACAGGCACAGAGCTCATAAGTAAGCACATGGACTAGTGGGCACAGATTCACAGGTTAGAGGGACACCCACCCCTGGCCAAGCTGGACACAAACACAATGGTAGTGTCACATAAATATCAGGGAGACATGGCACTATGGAATACATGATGGCTACCATGAATGAACCAGGCCATGGCGTTCAAGGGAAGAGGGAAAAGGGCCTTGTGGCATGACTGCACTGGAATCGTGAGAGACATGGGTGGGGGGCTGGTCTGGAGGTGCCTAGGGCAGCCCATCCCGCCTCCCCCACCCCCCAACTTTCTGGGCTTAGTCTGTCTTCCACACTTTGTTGAGCACTTTACCACCTCATGGTAGATGATAAGCACGATGGCCACATGCAGGCAGATCCAGCCCAGGCCGGGGACAGTGCCCTTGTAGAAAGCTTTCAGTTCCTCCTTCCTCAGAATCTGCAAGCCACAGTCCCAAGTGTTCCCCGGTATTTGTGTGTCTCCAGGCCCTGCATCCGGGTCTTAATCACACCCAGAGGCATGTTTCCGAAGACACTGGCTGCACCAGCAATAGCTCCAAAGACCCTGGTGACCATCAGTGGGTTCATGGGCTTGTTGTGGATGTCCCCTCTGTACCAGTTGTTCAGGGAGGTTATCACAAAGAAGCGGATGGCTAGGTTTGAGCCCGTTTTCAGCATAGTGGCAGTGAGGCCCTGGTAGGTCCCCTTCACTTCTTGTTCCTGTACAATCTCCCCAACCCTGTGGAAGAGTCCTCTGTACGTTGGGGGAGGTCTGGTCATGGATGAACTTAACCTTGATGGCCTCCATGGGGCACATGACCACCACAGCCTCGGCCACACCACAGCCCCCGCGTGCTGTCCTCCTTCCCTGGGCGTCCCGCTTGTGATTGCTGAAGAACTCATTCCGAACCTGATGGCCACCTTGGGGATGGAGCTGTAGAGCAGAGAGCTGAGGCCAAGGTACAGGCCCAGGACCATCTGCAGCACGCAGTTCCCAGGTGCCCAGTACCTCAGCGGGGGTGAACCTTGTTGTACAGATCTCGATGTCGCCTGCCAGGATTGCCTTCCTCTGGGGTGTGTCAGCTTGGCCTTTCTGGGTGCAGGGTGCAGCTGACCCCGGAGCGTGGGGTGGGAGGGTGCGAGGTGGGCAGCGCATGGGGCATGGCCATGGTAGGCGGGAGGCGGGCAGCCCAATGTGGGCCACGTGTCCCAGCCTCCCACACTGGGCAGTAGGTCCGTGGAGTCAGCAGGGGTGACCGGTTATGGCCCCAGGAGTGGGGTGGCCACTTTAGTCAATTTTTTAAACATGGTTTTTTAATAAAAAGACTTAAATATTTTGTATCACTAGTAAGATATATTAGTTGGAGAATTATATTTGGCAGGTTCCAGCTAGTAGAGGACTTTCACTTGTATTTGGGCATGATGACAAACCATAAGTGCTAATTTTGCTTTTGGTTCTTATGCTACTGATCAGTACACTATCTTTTCTAAAAGAGATTAGGGACAACAATCTTTTTGACTCTTAATATAAATTAGAAAAAAAATTATACTAGCATATTCAGCCTAGGTAAAAGTAAAAAGATGAGTTGACCATAAACTATTTTTAAAAAATATGTAACACTATGATATGGTGTAATTATCAAAGCAGTGTGGCAACCACTAAGTATATTCTGGACTATTCTCTCTAGTGGTAGAACTTCATACATGAAGTATGAAGTTCCAGTTAGAGATGGGAGAGTGTCATAGAAGAAAAATAAACTTGTCTTCACCAGTGAAGGTTTTCCTTATGCTTAAAGAACTTAAATCAGTACAAAATTTTGCTTATTATTTTCTTCCCTCTTCTTTTCCCTGACCACCTGTTAATAAATGTTTTTACTATTGCTGATAATACCTTACTGAAAAACTTTTTTCTTGAGTGAGGAATATTTTCATGATATCAGCTATTTTAAATGTGTTTTTGACTATGCCATCGATTGTCCTGAAGGTTGTTAGTTTTAGTAGACTCAAAGGAGACTGGGTTTAAGAGTCTATTTGAACATTTTCAGAGGTGAAAACAATATAAGGGCCATAAAGATTCTTTCTTTCAGGATATCAGAATAGGGTAGAATGCTATCATATCACTATGTGGTAATAAAAACATAGATGATTTTTTTCTTTTTTACTGAGGATTGAACCCAGGGGTGTTCTACCACTGAGCTACATACATATCCAACTCTCTTCAGCCCCCTGTAGTTTTTATTTTGAGACAGGGTCTCCCTAAGTAGCCCAGTCTGGCCTTGAACTTGTGATCCCATTGCCTCAGTCTCCTGAGTAGCTGGGATTACAGGCTTGCACCACCACACCCAGCAAATTGAGAAGATTTTTATAAAAAGGTGTTATAGCCTGTGTTTTATTTGCCTTATTGGCCTATAATTTTTAATTATTGATTAGCAACATGGGATAAATTCCTGGCATTTTTTCCTAAAGAGTAGGACTCACGTCCAAAGCCACAGTATGGAGATTTACTCCAGTAATTGGTTAAATTCCAGTGTTTGGTTTCTAGTGGCTCATCACTGCCCTGAAGACTCTGTAAAGGGACAGTCAAGGAGAAAGGTGGTACTGACATGGCTAGCCTTGCTTTCTTCTCCCAGCCCTGGGGCTCTTCATAGGGACAGCTGTTTTGTTCTCTTTGTCCAATAAATGGCCTGGCTTGAGGGGTGCCTTGTAGGCATTCTCACCCCAGCCTGCAGCGTATATCAGCACTTGTGTGCTGGACAGCGCCACAGCACCTGCCCTGGCTCCCTTTATCCTCCTCACCCCACAAAACCCAGGATCCCAGCCTCTAAGGATATGATGTTTCCCTCACATCAGTTAATTCAGAATTTATTAGGAATGTGTTGCAGATGCAGGTGTCAAGTAGGTGATGGCTTCTTCAGAGCTGAAGGGTCTCTGGTGGTTTCATAGAGGAGGAAGAGAAAAGGGAATATAGCAGAATGAAAGAAAGGAAAGGAATGAGGCTTTCATATCACTGGAAGATAGTGATAAAAATGATCACATCTATATTTTATTAGGAGTGTCCTCGGTGCCCAAGCACTATGTTCAAGCCATTCCCAAACAGTGCGCTAAATTGTCCGTCTATGGTAGAGCTGTGGCTGGAAGCTCACGTGTCTGACTGAGAATCTTCCTCATAAGCACTATCCTGCATAGCCAGAAAGTAGATGACCTTGACGAATATCTGAAATTTCTGAGTCCCCCAGTTTTCAAAGTCTGCACATGTTTCTACTATAACATGCAATAAAGGATAACTTAACAAATACTGTTTGTATTCAGCAAGTAGAGAGTGATGGCCTGTGGTGAGACGTGGATTCTAGAGTGTTGAATGGATGTTCTACTTAAACACAAATTCATACATGTTGTGAGGTTTCAGGGACATTGTTAAATGCACAGGGTAAAGGACCTGCTGGATGTATTTTTAATGTCAACAGGTATCACTCAGTCTTTTCTGCTTCTGTAAGCATTCAGATAGACTTGATGAGAACAAAAAGGTTAGCCTGCCCTTTATAGTTGGAACTCAGTTCCGGTAGAATTTCTTTGAAAACATGTGTTTCTAATACGTCAGAATTGGTTTGGCTTAAGCTAAAAGGAAAATTGTAGTCTGATTTGTTTAAAGGAACAAAAAATGTCCACATGCCAAAGTTTGAATGCACAGAGCATAGTTCAGTTCTTAATGGACTTTTATGCTTTTTCTCACTCTGATTTTTATTTCCCCATCAAATGTGCTAGTAAAATCATATGTAGAACTAGAATACCACCAATAAAAGTTTTAATTTTTGTGTTTTTATCCCTTATGTATAAAATTATATTGTTATGAGCAACTTTAGTGTTAATGAGTAACCTACATAAAATACTAGGATGACTATGTTGGGAATGAATAATAAACTTAGGAAATTTAGGATATTTTGTTTTGAAATCCATAATATTTAAGTTACATGATTTTTTTTTCTTCCATGCAATTATAAATTTCCTGTATCAGTGTGCTCTGTGTGTGTGCCTTTACATTTTTGTTTCTGAAGTGTGGTTATAATATGAGCCTGAAAATTGTTGTGCCATGGGCTGGGTGTGCAATCCAGTGGTAGAGAGCTTAGCTAGCACACTTTGGTTTCACGTGAGGACACTTGGGTTCGCTCCCCAGCCCCCCCAAAAAGAAAGAAAAAAAATTGTCTGTATCTACTCTGTGAATTTCCTTGTGTCTTAACTAATGATACATTTATCACATAATGCCTTGTGATAGAATTAGTTCTGAAGGAAATTGTTAACTAAATGGGATTTTTATTTCAGACACGTCCTCAGGTGTAATTGTGTAGACACAGTACTTATTAGTTGGAGTTTAATAGGAACTCCCACTGGTGGCCTAAATATTTTGCTTATAGGCTACCAGCTGCCTTAAATCCTGTAGATTGTTCTATTGGCCTTGAAAGCAAACTAAAGAGTAAACCATTTTGGAGTCTTTACGTCCCTGGTTTTGTGGGAAGGCAGGAGGAGTTGAGGAAGCTGCCCATTTCGTAAAACCGTATGTTTTTAAACTATACACATGGTGCTTTGCACAAGTCAAAATTGCCAAAGGGACAGATGTTGCCAATTTCAAATGTACAGGGGGAAGGCAAATATTGCTAAGCAACGGTATACTTGAGAGAGCATTTTTAGGAGCAGAGCCAGGGGAGTTGTGCCTGGGAGCAATCGCTGCTTCTTATGGCTCAGTACCAGGGAAGACATGCAAAGTTCTCTGTGTCAGGGCCGCCATCACAGTCGCCAGCACAAACGACAGTGGCCTAGTAGCATCGAGTAGGGTTAGCAAGGGGATGTGTGAAAACAGAAAAGCTTTTTTGCCATGTAGGAATTCAAAAAGGCATGCTCACAGAGGTAAGTGTTTAGCCTCCCCACAGTAAGTACGCAACCTGAGGTTCAGGTGGGGCCGCTGGGCATAATGAAATCCGGCAAGAGTGTGAGGCCTTAGAATTTGTGGGTGTGTCTGTCTGTCTCCTCTTCTCACCTTCTCCTTTGCTTGCTCTGTTAGTGGTTAACATCAGAGAGGCATCAGAGGATCCTCTGTGGTTTAGTGTGCTGTGTATGAGTTTATAAACAAGGTAAATAGCTTTCCAGCCATAGGTATTTGGCCCCTCCCATGTTCCCTCCTTTTGTACAAACTTGATAGCACACAGGTGCGGTGGGGTGGCTTTTTTTTGGTCAGCCTCTGGAGGCTTATAATACCTCTTGAGATTTGATGGTTGTTGGTTTGAATTATGGATTCTCCTTGTTTCCCTTCTTCCTGCCTCCTTTCTTCCCTCCCTTATGAAATAAAATGGGAGCAACAGTAGAGAAAATATAGTTTTGTATTTGTAGAAAATTATAACATTTTTGGCAATGTATTTTAAAGAAATTAAGAACATAAACATTTAATAATTCCTTACCACTTGATTTTTTTCTTCATCTTTCAAGTTCTGGTCTTAAATTTCTGAATGAGTTGACAAATGTTGATGACTTTTTTTTTTAAAGGAGATATATATAATTTAAGTCTGATTTAAAAGATTGAGGAGCCTTCCACCCAAGTTTTAACATACAGGTAGTACCAGCTTTCATCAGTATAGGAAAATTTCAAAGTAATCTCACTTGGATGCAGGCAGGTATGCTCTAGAAACTTCAGTGTACTTTATGTTTTATGTTCTTACTGATTTATTCAGAGAGTTTGTGATCACATAGTCTGCATCGGTAAGGGGTGTAAATTTATGTGATGTAAAAGCTAATAAAAGATGACAGTGTTTCCATTTTTCCCTCTTAGAAGATAGATCTTGTTTATTTTATGGTTTAGCTGTAGTGAAATCTGCCAAAAGCAATGAAAAAGGAGAGAGAACCCCCAAATAATTATGGTTTAAATACTTCCTTGATTGAATGTAGTTTAAACTTTCTTTTGGCTTTTTTGAGTAGAGACTATGTCATAAAATGAACTGGAGGACCTATTGTAAGCAGATTTAAGAGGCAACAGTGTTTTCTAGTGACTTTAAGTTTGCCGCAAGTAATTTCTTTTAAAGACAGGGTTGTTCTAGTGAAGTCCAGAAAACTGGTATATTTCATTCTACAAAACACTTGAAAGAAATTTTTATTAAAGAAATAAGTATTTGACTTTGAGATGCCTGTATAAAGTAGAACTAAAAGAAATGAGAAAACAGGTAAGACACAGCTATTCAGAAGCCAATCTAAATCTTTTCAGGTTCACTTACTGTAGACAGCATGATTGTGGTTATTTAAAATGATACAGCTCACTTTATGGAGGATGTTACTATATACTCGTAAGAAATTTAATTCAAAAGAACCTTAAAAACATTTTTTTAAAAGGGCATGTGTCCATCTCTGTCCCCCCAGCTGGCCATGTGATTATGATGTCAGGAAGGAAATGCAGTGGACTTCACGAGCATTTTCCCATGGACTGTGTGCCAGGTGTATGAAATATTCAGGAGGGACAGAGTTGGAGTCATGTACCACTAAGACATAATTTACCTCTGCTGGTGTGATTCTCCCAGCTTTTAAAGGCAGTTTTCAAGGGAGTTGCTTTTGTTGTTACTGTGAGAGTGATTGCCTGTTTTCCATATCATCTCTTCTCTGGCATCTAGGTTCTGTATTCTAGAAGAGTATAGGAGGAAAGGTAGAAAATGGGAAAGACAGTAAATGTAAGAATTTTGAAGTTTAGAAGAATGGGATTGAATTATGTTTTGCCTTGAAATACTCAGGAGGTTGGAGTTCAGAGTCAAGTGCTCTGAGTTACTTTTTAAACTTTTTCATTGCATGTGCCCATATATGAGCCCATATGGGAAGTGAGAAACAGATGGTGAGAGAATTATATTAAAATGGAGAAAGATTTGAGAAGAGTGACAGACTGCTTCATGTTTCAAAATGGGGACAAACCCTATTGTTCCCTAACTTTTAGAATCATGATAGCTTTAAATTCAGGAAGATTACAGTACATTTTATTTTATAAGCAATTTTCTCTTTGTCATATATTAAATGTCTAGTTAGAAAATTAAAAATAACTCTTACTTATATATCTACTCTGCCTTCTGGGTGTATTAAAAAGAACAAGGTGGACGTGGTGGTACATACCTATAATCTCAACTACTTGGGAGACTGAGGCAGGAAGACCCCAAGTTCTAGACCTACCATGGCAACTTAGCAAGATTCTTTCTCCAAATAGAAAGAGCTGGGGATGTAGCTCTGTGGTTAGAGCCCTTCCATAATGTGCACAAGGTTCTGGGCTCAATTCCCACTACTGCCACATAAATAAGTAACTGGATGGATAGATGGATAAATATTGGTGCTCCTTGAGCAACTGTTTGTTCAAAACTTTGTTATTAAATATATTTTCACTTTTCACCAGTTCGTTAATGCACCACATAAACTTTGTGGGAAGTCTGATGCAGTTTGTCTATACTCCCAGAACAAATTTATATATAAACATAATGCAGGAAAAGATTATTAATTCTTATTTGGGATTCAGTGAAATTACCAAGTTTTGTTGTTGTTGTTGTTGTTTAATGACTGATCTGATTTTTAATGGGTTATAGAAAAGCAAAATAGACCCTTAAGTTTAGATGTGTTTGATAGGATTATATGAATGATCATAACCACTCATAATGTTCTGATAGGAAATGAGTTGTACATTTCTAGAATAGATTTTTGTAAACACTAGCAGTTAACATGGTTGTTTGTTACTCAACATTAAAGTTTGTTTTTTGTTTAAGAGGAACTTGTTGAAATAGTTTAGATTTAAGATAGAAGGGCCAGTCATCTCTATTTGCATTCTCTCCTCTGTGTTTGTCATAGTATCAGTAATCCCCCTGGGCAATTTGAAGCTTGGTTGGTTTCCTCAGAGTATTCATGCCTCTAGACTACCACTACAGTAATTTTCTTTTCTTTTCTACTGGATTTTGGTTTTTGTTTTTCCAAACAATCCATGCCAGGAGTCAGACAACCAACACCTAACCCAGAGGAGGCTGCTGATATTGCTGCTGGGATAAGCCCAGGATAAAATCTTTATGTCCTTTCAGACAAAGCGTGGATTAAACGGTTTATCATATTCCTATGACTTCACTTTCTTTCAACCTCCTCCAGAAACTCATGGAAAGTTTTTGGTTTTTTCCTTTCCTGGTACCTCTGAAATCTTAGCTTATGCTCAGCTATGAAAAAAATGTCCAGGCCCCCCTGTGAAACGGAATTAGACATGGCTCCTAAACAGTGTTAACCACTTAAATTTGATAGACACATACACTTTAAAGAGGGAGCAGTAATACAGGTTTATGTATCTATAAATCCTGTCATGGTTGACTAAGTAATTTAGTAGTGTTGTTTTAGACCTAGAACCATCCGTTAATATGATTTGTGAGAGTGAGTGCGTGCGTGCGTGTGCAGGGCAGGCTGGAGGTAGAGAGCATGCAGAAGGCATATCCCACTGCAGTTTCACACTCTGCCGTAATGAGAGATTACAGTTGGAAGGCTGCTTGTTCTTCCCACAATTGATGTTTCCACTCTAAAATTAAAAAAATCCTTCCCCCAAGTACTTTGAAGGCTGTTTTAATAAGTAGAATTGGTCGTGGATGGGGAAGATCGGATAGTTTAGGCCATTTGAAAGACCTTGTCAGTTTATTACCACTGGGATGGAATGTCTAGACTTGTTCTTTGTGGGGCTTTTTTCTTTTTTTTTAAATGGTGCCTTTTTTAGCCCTGCTTACTAAATCATTCATGGCTGCTCTGCCTACAATGGGCTTCATGGGGCCTCATGTGATTTTTCATCAAAGGCACAGTGTTTTAGAGCCTGAGACCATTGGGGGATTTCTGATTCCTCCTATTATAAAGTGAATGTAGTAGTTCACATCAATAGTTAGGAAGTTGGCAAGTAACTGAGATTAGACATATTTATTCTCAACAGTGGTAAGAGGTTTTTTTTAAATTTTATTTTATTTTTTTTTAAACCATTTTCCAGTCAAGTACTTGGTTTTAAGTGAATTTAAACCTATCCCAGGTATATACCCCAACTTCTTAACTTTTGCACTGTGAAGTTAGTTGACATATTATCATAAATAATAAGTGATGAAAATATTATTCCATATGATGCATTATCACTAAATAGTATTTTAAAAATGGGTAATCTTTTATGTGATTGTACTTGAAAGCTTGCAAACATTTAAAATTGCAAACTCACATATGGTCTCATGATATGTAGTAGTTTTATTAGCAGTAAAACTGGTGAAACCAGCACTTTTATTACTCTCTCATTATTTGCATATTTGTATCCAGGGAGTGTTCAAGACAGTTCTATATGTAGAGAACGCTACTCCTGGTTTTCAGTTATTTAAACCAGATCTCAAGAACTAGAATCCTTAGGTTTTATAATGATAAATAATGTCTCTTAATAGAGCTCAAAACAGAATTACCAGATTGTTTCAAGTAGCTCACTTAATACAAATTGAGCTTTTACAAATTTTTATATGCTTTAGAAAAATAAATTATCTTTATGACATTAATTAGAGCAAATTATTTCACTGTTATAATCAAAGTAACTAGAAATGAACAACAAATTCTCTAATTGTTCATATTGACCTCCCTTCTCCCCTCAGGTACTGAAGATTGAACCCAGGGGTGCTTCTACTACTGAGCTATGTCCCCAGCCCTTCTTATTTTTTAATGTTGAGACGGGTCTCACTAAGTTGTAGAAGTTTCTCCTTGAATTTGAGATCCTCCTTCATCAGCCTGCCCAGTAGCTGGGGTTATAGTTGTGTGCCACTGCACCCAGCCATCATATTGATCTTGAAAGACCAATACTTCAAAAGACTTCTTCCTATAAGGTTTTGTAAGTTTCAGTAACATTTTAGGTTTTTTTTTTTTTTTCCATTTTGAGCCTATTTTTACCTCAGTTGGTGAAAGATAAGGAAATATTGTAGTTTGCTTATAAAATAGCATTTTACCTATACTTTAAAAAATTGGGGCTATAGGCTCTCACTTATTAAATGAATTGGGGTGCTAGTACATCTTTCAAACTTCCAGTATTCTCTCTTAGTGTTTATCTTGGAGTATTTCTTTATCTCCTGTCTCAGGGAGAGACACACCCTTCCTTCACCCCACCCAAGTATAATGCTTGATTTTCCCAACCAGAGATCTGCTGTTACTCTTACATGAGAAACTTTGCTTTATGAGAAATTCACATCCTTAAACTACATTTGGGCAACTAGTGTAAGTGAAAACATCTGATTGCAATAGTGGTGGTAATTGATGAATTGTAATTAAAATATATTACTTTCTTTTTAAATTAATGATTTCTGTATCTTAAAAAATACCTTTGTTCTCTGAAGTTGCAAATATGAGTACACATATACTGCTTCCCAGGAAAAAATTGAGAGTTCATTATAAGGTAACTCTGTAATTCCTTTTTGGTTGGCTTATGTTTCTGAATTTCATTTGTAATGCGATGAGATAACAAAAATCAAGTCCATTCATTTCCCAGATATTAATTGCTTATCTATGTTAGTCAAGAATTATGCTAAGCCTTGGAGAATATGGAGCTGACTAAAATCCCAGCTTCTGCCTTTAGGAAGCTAGTCTTAGTTATTCAAAAATATCTGGGGAGGGATGAAGTGAGATTAATAATTTTAAGGGAGAATTTAATAGTTCAATTTACTTTTGCATATAATAATGGATTCTACCATTGTTTATAATTGTAATGCACCAGAAAAGGAAAAAATAAAGTTGATTTTACAATTTAAATGACAACACAGTCTAAGGTGACTTATTCCTTGTTTTCTAGTTTAGTATCCCTCCTTCCATATTAATAGTCTGTAGCACAGTTGCTGTTGTTCTTGTTTTAATTTGGTCTATAAGCATGCCTGTATATCTGTCCAGGGATCTTAAAAACTCTTATCCTAAAATTCTGGGTGTGGAGGTAAGGCATTTACACAGTTGCCCAAAGGGCATGTTGCTTCTGAAGAAGCAGTACTGCTAGTCCTTTTATACCTGTTCCAGCCGAAGTAGGCACACCCAGCACTTAGGAGCATGTTCTTGGAACAGGCTTAGTTGTTCAGGGAATTTATTGCATATTTGCAGAATACAATTAATTTTATGTCAAAACCTTGCTCAGCCAAGATTATTGGTCTCCCCCTCTAATCTGTCTCTTAGAAATGATGATTATAGTATCTCCATGTAAACCCATGTATTTATTTGCATAACACTAACTTTAACATGCCTTAATTTTATTTTTTCCTCTTAACAATACTGCAAGGCTTTGTGTGTTTCAGATATGTCTGGAGTATTTAAGTTTGATTAAAAAAAAAAGAAAGGAGAACCAAAACGTGCTCTCCTTGTTGGTAGTCTAGTTTGGGGAGCAAGAATGATTTAGTAAGCAAGCTTGGGGCCAGGCATTGACTGCAAATCAAGTCTACTGGGTAAGGCTGCCTGTGAATATGTAACCGGCAATTCTGGGTAGAAGGTATTAGATGGGACAAGCCTAGAGCACAGAGGAGTGAGCTGGGGAGATTGAGTAGCTACAGAAGTAGCTGAGGATATGCAACTGTCCTTTGAGAAAAAGATTTTTCAAGCTAATATTTGTGTTTTTATTTATGAATAACTAATACATTTTAATGGATATGTAGTGGAAATTTTCCTCTTACTCTATTCCTCAGCCACCCTTTTTTTCTTTCTAGAAGAAATTGATGTTATGAATTTCTTGTACATTATTCTCAATGGTATTTTATACATAATCAGAAATTCTGCATACATTGTTCTTATCTCATTGACACTTTTTCATTTATACAAATGCTGGCATATAATAACCCTTATTTGTTTTTTTTCCTGCTTAACAATATCAGTTAGAGATTACCCCCTTAAATCAGTATGCAAAGAGCGTCTTCATTGTTTGTCATAGATGCATAGTATTTCTTTGAAAGTGGTGTGTGCCATAGTTTTTTTAGTTACCTATAGGTAGACATTTAGATTGTTTCTAGTGTCTTATTCTTTGCAAGTTTAAGTTACGTGTTGTACTACGTATAGAAGTCAGCAGGGTAAGTCAAAGAGAATATGTAATTAGAACTTGGTAGCTACTGCCAAACTGGTGTCTTTGGAGTTTATACCACTTTGCCCTCCCACCAGTCCCAGTGTTCAAGTGCCTATTTCCCCACATCTCTCTCTCATAGATACAGTATTATCAATCTTTTGGTTGTTTGCCAGTCTGATCTGGGAAAAAAGAGTTTCTTGGTGTAATTTAGATATTCCTGAGGTGAAGACAATGCAAAGCAATTTCCTTTTATCCCTGTTATGTTTATTTCCATTTATTCTGTTAAGATGATCATTTATAATTCAAACACCTGCAGCATCTACTAAGTTTTAAAGCCCTAAATGTTAGAAACTTATTTTTGAATTCTGAGTTCTGAGGTTGAAAACATACCAGCAAATGCTTTTTGTGGCATCTGTGAGGCAGGCAGCATGTGACTGATGAGTCAGTGAGGTCAGCCTGTCCCCTGCTGTCATGGAACTTGTAACCTAGAAGCAGCAGAGATGATACAATGACAGAATACAGCATTCTGAACATCAGAACACCTGGACAGCTGAGGGGTAAGGGAGTGTTTTCCAAAGGATAGTTTTTCACCTGCAAACTGAAGGCTCAGTGGGAGGGTTGCAGGCATTTGGGGCTAACTAAGCACCAAATAAATAAACTGAACAGCAATGTATGAGTGACACATTTGAAGAAAAATAGGCATTTATGTTAATTTTTTAAGTTAAACTTCACATAGTGAAACTATTGAGGTTTGATTTTAAAAGCTGTGACACTGTTGAAGAATGTTTTGATGATTAATTTTGGCACTGTGTATTATTCCATAGATATAGATACTTTTGACAGTTTTTAAAGTTCCATGTTTTCACATTTGACCTTCACACCAACCCTGTGAAGTGGTTAGGTTTGGTGTTATTATCCCTTATCACAATGAGGAAATGCTCCCAAAGAGGTTGAATCTTATCCAGGATTGCAGAGTGAGTCTGCAGCAGAGCCAGATCTGAGATCTAAGCTCTTTAGGCTTCCTTCTTCTGCCTGCTGCTTGCCGTATTTCCTGGTTAGTGATAACTAAGCCTTTTTGAGAATAGTATTGTTATAAAAATGCTGCTCTGTTGAAACTTGAGAGGCTTAAAATATAATATTGCCAAGAACCTCCCTGTCTCAGTAGTAAGATGTATTTTTTCCATCCAGGTCTTTTAAGCTTATTATAAACACACTATATCATGCTTAGAAGACATTTACCAACATATTTTATCTTAGTATCAATGCATTTCCTTATGGTTTCACAGTATCATTCCAAGAGAAGCAAGAAATCAGACCCAGGCGAGCTTTCTGCGTTTTCTGGTCTGAAGCACTTGTGGGGGTAACAGGTAGTCAAATGTGAATACCAAAATGCTTCTTTGTAGGAACAGATGAAAGATGTTGCTCTTTGAAATAGGGCTTTGGTCAAGCATAGGAGGACCGGAATCACACCACCTCCTAAGAAACTGATATGTTAGTCTCCTGCACAAATGTTGAGCTTTTTGGAAAGTCAGTTTGATGGGATAAGGCTTAGCCACTTCAGAACTTTTGTGTAACCTTAGACTTGCAATTCCAATCTCCTTGTTTTAAAAACTGAGATAATATGTATCACAAAGTTTCATCTGAGAATTAAATTGAGCCTTTTACAGCATTCCTGAGACATTTTTATTTGATTCTAAAGCTTCTATAATAGGGATGTATCTTACAGTTGATGGGCACATTTAGTGTCGTAGCTCTCCTCCCTGCTAAGCTAATAATTGACTTTATAACTGGATTGAAGAATTAATTTACGTACAGAGTTTAATGCAATATGCATTCAGTAAATAACTGCTCCACGAGACCCTCAGCCACTTAATGAGCCCCTATCTCAAAATAAAAACTTTTAGGACTGGGGATGTATCTTGCTGATAAAGTACCCCAGGGTTCAATTGCCAGTATAAATGAATTAATGAATGAATATAATTTTTAAAAATTGAGAAGAATTATGGTTCCTGTGTTAAGGCCATACCCCATAGGGGAAGTGAGATCTCTGCTGGGCAGTTAGTCTCTATACAGGAAACCTGATATGTGAAGTGACCACAAACAGGCAGAGGGGAGAGCCCACCTGGCCTACGTATCTCCCACCTAGATTTGAGGGTGGGAGACAGCAGTGAAATTTGTGGTCATAATAGAGTTGGTGTCTATACCATGGCGGGAGAACTAGACAGAAAGGACCTGCTAACTAGAGTTTCCTGATCCATACAGCTGTTATAGATGTTTGTTGTTGCTTTCTTTAAATAAATCATCTCTTGAATTCAACTGTGTTGCAGAGAGACTTGGCAGGACCAATTATATTTTTTATTCTTTGGTCACAGTGTTAAAGGGAGAGCCTGGTTCTGCTTTGTAGGAGTGACAGTGTTGAGATAAAGACCCTATGAGGAATGTGGATTTTAAGAATGGGATTAGCATGCCATGGTTATTCCAACAACCTCCCCTTCCCTCTTGGGACGTCTCCTTCCAGTGGCCAACTTGGAAGTACCAAGTTGTTCTTAAAAGAGACAGTTTGTTCTTATAGATCTTTCTTTGTAGTCACACTTGAAAGACCTATTCTGTAGTTTGACTGCCTCTAATTTGGATGGGGAGAAAAATGGAGATGTGAATCTCAGACACATGGAAGGTAAAATGGACTCATACTGTACAGACTTGTCTTGTAACTGCCCTCTTTTAACTACAGGCTTAAAAAGTGGCTTGATGAGCATAGAAGTATTTAAGAGTAAAGGGGTCGTAACTAACTTAATCTCAGAGAGGGCTCAGTGTATGTGGGTGTGAAGATGGGTAGAGAAAAAAATAAATGTTAATATTTGGGAATCTGGGCAAAGAGCTTGTCGAATTCCTGTTAGCATTTTAGCAGTTTTTCCTAAACAAAATTATTTCTAAGGAAAAAAGTTTAAAGTATATTATCTTGAGCACCTTTCCATAAAAGCTCATACTAAGTCTGCATAACATAATTGTTATATGCAGGCATGTATTTTAGCTGGACTCCTGTTGTTGGGCATTTGATCATTTTCAATTATTTGCATTATAGACAGGAATCCTTAGGGTTTTTTTTTGTTTTTGTTTTTGTTTTTTTGGTTGTTATTGTGGTTTGTTTTTCAGTACTGCAGATTGAATTCAGGACCTCACTTTATGCTAGGCAAGCACTCTGAGCTACAGACCTTTCAAAAATTTATTTTGACTCAGGTTTTTTCTAAGTTAATCAGGCTGGTCTTGAATGGGTTATCCTCCCACCTCCCAAATAGCTGGGATCACAGGTGTGTGCCATCACATCTGGCTGGGACTTTTTAAAAAAAAATTTATTTTTTTTTCTGATTTGTTATATATGACAATGGAATATATTATAATTCATATTACATATATAGAGCATAATTCTTTATATCTCTGCTTGTATACAAAGTATATTCACACCATTTGTGTCTTCATACATGTAGTTTGGATAATGATGTCCATCACATTCTACCATCATTTCTAACCCCATGCCCCCTCCCTTTCCCTCCCACCCCTTTGCCCTATCTAGAGTTCGTCTATTCCTCTGGCTGGGACTTTTTAAAATATGATACTGCCTTATGTGGCTGAAATAGAACTCTTGCTCCACTTTGAAACACCTCTACTCCCATAATGGGACTCCTAGGAAAATTCATAGTAATTTAACCAACTAACTTGAACCCAAGACCTTATTTAGAATTTTTAATGAGTTAATGGAGGCTCTTTATGAGTATCTGTATAAGGTCAATGTTGCTTATCTGTAGATAAGCTCTAGGAAAATTTCCTCAGTCCTGATTCATCCTATGGAATAAGTGTCTTTTTTTTTTTTAAGAGAGAGAGAGAGAATTTTAATATTTATTTTTTAGTTTTTGGCAGACACAACATCTTTGTTTGTATGTGGTGCTGAGGATCGAACCCCGGGCCACACGCATGCCAGGCGAGGGCGCTACCACTTGAGCCACATCCCCAGCCCAAGAATAAGTGTTTTTTAAAGTGTATCTTTGGTGATATGAAGTCTTGGTTAAAAGTTGAGTTATTAGGAAGATCAGATAAAAAGTTCTTTCATTGTCTTGAAGGTATAGCTTTCTCATTCATTCTTTTGGAAACAGTGGATAAATTTTTATCTTATTTTTGCCTCTATTCAGTATACTCATTATTTTCATTGATTGCACATATTATAATTGGATTACCATTTTCATTCCAGTGATAGGTAGAATGAGGGGACTCTTTGTCCAGAGTTAATGTAATCATATACTCTGTCAAGTTATCTCAATACGTATTTGTTTTTTTTTTCTAATAATACATTAAAACCACAGTATATTGTGTTTTACCCTTGGATGAAAACAGCACTCATTTCTCTACCTTTGCTAAAACAGAGCAGTAATGTTGGGTCCAGTTGTTAGATATCTTTTAATGGTTCTGAAAACCAAAAAGCAGATCTAGTTGTTCACATGCAGAATGTCTGAGTGGGTGCAGGTTTTAGGAATACCCTCAATTCTTTTTGTTATACCCCCAAACTTCGTAGCCCTACCTCAACAATAACAGAGTATGAAAATTTGAATAAAGCTATTTCCAGGAAACTTAAATGTTTAAAACACACACCTAAGCAAATCAAATTGCAGTTGAATTTGACATGTCCATTAAATTTCGACTTCAGGACAGTGTGAATGTTGCTTTTGGTATTGTCTTTTCCTCTCCCTATACATATGTTTACTTGCTGGGAAATTTTTGTATGCACACACGTGTGTGTGTGTGTGTGTGTGTGTGTGTGTAAGGTGATAATGTTGACTAGGGTGAGAGACATTTTTAACTTTAAAATAAATTTTGGTAGGTTAGGATATTAAAAAAACAATACTAATAAAGAGTTGTTATTTTATTTTATTTTAATTTTTTGGGTGCTGTGTGTTGCACCCAGGGCTGTTTTACCCCTGAACTACATCTCAGTCCTAAAAGTTCTTATTTTGCGATAGGGTCTCATTAAGTTGCTGAGGCTGGCCTCAAAGTTGCAGTCCTTTTACCTCAGCCTCCTGGGTTGCTGCGATTACAGGTGTGTACCACTGTGCGTGGCAATAAAGGGGTATTCTCAATTGAACTACTAAGGAGTTCAGATGATTGCCATTTTTGTATTCATTTAACTTGAGCTGGAGTTACCTGTTTTAATCATTTTGTCTCCATTTCTGCTGTATGTGTTATACATCTAAAGGTACTTAGGTACTATTTCTTTAATACACAATTTTTCCATTGATTAACTTTTGACTTGAGGGAAAGTTGTCTGCCAAGGTCTCTGCTCACTGTTTCCTTGTGCATTTCCCTAAGATCAAGCTAGATGAATCTCTTTGGTCTTATTCATCCGGAATGCAAAGTTCGTAGTGAAATGTGGACCTGGAGGTGAGCTAGCCTTTGAGCGCTGCTGTGGACACCAGTGTCAATCATTATCATCACTCCTAGATGTTGTTTGTTTACTCATCTTTTCCTTCTTTTCACTTTTAGCAGACGTACTCCAATGAAGTCCATTGTGTTGAAGAAATTCTAAAGGTGAGCTGATTTTTGTCATTTGAAGAGACATATAAGCAAGCAAACATGTATTGCTTTAATGGACAGCTACCATTTCCAACCCTCTTTTAACAGGTTTTTCCCCTTTATGCCTCCAACAGCCAAATAAACCAGAAGAGTAAGAAAGGGAGACTTAGGAATTCTCTAACAGATTTTATTAATTAAAATGACGTTTACAAACTGCAGGGTATTGGGGCCAGAGTTTTATGGTAGTGTTCACATTTTTCTGGTTATCCATGAAGATCAGGTCATAGAGAGGAAACCCCTGGGTTGATGTCACCTGGGAGGCAGCAGGGATCAAACAGTGTGGAATCTGTATATCTTGGGGTCTAGTGACACCTGGTATGTCTGGCCTTTTTTGTTGTGGTGGTGGTGCTAGGGATGGAACCCCAGGGCCTTGTACATGCAAGGCAAGCACGCTACCAACTGAGTTATATCCCCAGCCCCTCTCCTGCCTTTTTTTGAATGAGTCATTGAAATTTTAAAGGCCCTCCACTCCCCAAAACAAACAAAAAAAGGGGAAATAAACAAACATCTTTAGTTTTACCTTAGAGGTTTTTTAATTTTAATTTTTTTGCTCATTTATTGAGACTGTTCCAAACATTTGTGCTGCTTCTACAAATGAGTCTTTGAATAAATTATCCACTTGTTCAGGTTTCCTTGTACAAGCATGACAAATTCTTTCTAGAATTCAACTCTAGGAAAAAAAAATATCCTTCTTGAACTGACATGCTTTCTTTTTATCTGAGAAGAGCTACATAAACTATCACGTTTCCTATTTTGACTTTAATTTCTAGAAAATCTAGAGATGAATTTTAGCACTCAAATATAGTTAAATTGTAGTAACAGTTTTGTGTATATCTTTTATGGTTTCTAAGTATCAGTAAAAATGACATAAAAATTCTTTATCATTTATTATAAAGTTTCTAATTTTTTTTTCAAATTAGAAGACAGATATGACATATTTGCCTATTTTAATCTCTAATATTCATTGTCCCCTCAATATAAATCTATCCAATCTCTTTAATTTTTCATTGTAAAGTTATTAATTGATGGTGGTGACTGCAGCCAGCAAATAAACATATTGATTATTAGTTACTTTGTCACCCGTGAAATAGATCATTGGAAAACACTTCTATCACTTTTGTTTTACAATCTTTTGTCCCTTCTTATATAGTTAGTTTTTTACCTCTTAAGTAATCCACTTTGAGCTGCTAAGGATTAGAAAATTTTGACAATCAACACGTAAGATTATTAAGCAAATTACCTTTGATCAGGTTTTTGTATCATCTATTCCCTCCCCTTTTTCTGAAATTCTTTCCTATAGTGAGTCATAAAAAGAATAAATGACTGAAGTATAAAAAGCAGCTGCAACTATACAGGTTTATCATCTGCATATTTAAATGTTTCCGTGCTTCTTTTAGATTTTGATTTTTCTTTAATGGGAGACAGATCACATCCTTTCTTTAGGAACTATAGCATTAGACAAGTATTTTTAATTTAATAAACCCATCTACTCTCCCTCCCCTTTTATCCAACATCACTTTAATGAGTTCTTGCCTAGCTGGAAGCACTTGAGAGTAAGTGGTTTATTCAAGTGAAGGTATGTGTGTTCATTTGGAAATTGTAAGTGGAGAAAGCAAATAACATGATGCCAGGTCTGAGAAGGTATGGACCAAAATTTTCACAGGGGAGGCTGTGAGTTTGTTCCCCCTCCTATGTCTGCGACCTCATTGAAGTCCTACATCTAGCTGGGTTTTAGTTTCCTCATGGTACAATGAAGACTCATGACTAGCAGATGATTTCTAGGATCCACACCAGCTCTCTCTGATGCAGAACAGACATTATGCCCTGCCTCAAGCTTCCTATTCTTATCTTGTACCAGCAATTTATTAAGATTGTCAGGAATCCAATCGCAGATCTTTCTGATGGGTGCCAGAGGCAGCAAATACTTCGTTAACAGCAAAGATCAAGCACAGAAGATGTTGTTTGGTTCTCTGAGGGCAACATTTAGAGTGGAAGTATTCTAATGAAGGGGAAGTGGCCTGTCACTTCTACAAGTTGATAGGGTAGGCAGATAGCAGACAGACTGCTAGTAACCAGGAGATGGTCCATGTGCTATGGCCAGAAAGGACAGCGTGCCCTCAGCAGGTATATGGAAAATGCTGTTGCTTTCTACTTAGAGTAGTTTGGTCTCCACATCTGCTCAACATGCCAGTGAGGCTGGCATAATGCATGGTAGCATTATTATTTATCATTCATTCAACAAATATCTGTGAAACCTCCAGATACTCTTGTAGGCACTGGGATGCCACAGTGAAGCAAATGGAGTCCTTGATCTCCTGGAGGCATGGTGAGAAAGGAAAACATATAATACAGTGATGGGGCTGTGAGAGATATGAGAGGCCAACAAACAGTGGCCTTGAGGGGGAGGGGAAGCCTTGGGATGGGAGAAGTTGGTGTATGAGAGGAACAACTAGAATGAGACAGTGTGAGAGTAAATAGCAAGGAGAAGAGATGCAGCTTTGAGCCTTGAAGGTGCCTCCTGCCTTGGCTCAGTCTTTGTGATAAGTTGTTACTAAGTAGGGAACAAAGTCTCAGTCTCATGGTTCTTTCTGGACAGCTTCCTCTCCCTAGTAATGGCCCCAATTCTCCTCATGCCTAAGTCCCTTTGGCAAGTTAGGCATTTAGGGAAGTATATAAATTCTTTCAGACTACCAGGGAACCACTTAGGGTCTGAAAGAGTTTATGTACTTTCCAACTGCCTGATTTAATAGCTGGGACAGCCTTAGGCATTGAGAGCAACAATGGATATTGTTGGGGAATAATTGGTGACTAAAAGTCATAGATAACATCAGGATTCTAAAGAAACTCTTATAAAACATGAGGGTGATGCTTTCAGATGTCTCCTCAACTAATCATTACATGGTTTTGTATTATAGCATTATAGTGATTCCATGCCCTAAACTATTGCCAAACGAATAAAACAGTAGGTATCTCTCCTTGGTGCAATATTGAAATTCTTTTAAAACTGGACTTTTAATTAAAGTTGTAATGCTTTCCATTGATTAACTGCCTTCTGTATGTCATGTATCCAAGCACTGTAGTTAAACTGTCCTTATTATACTTTAAAAAATAAGTAGTTCTAGTCCACCCTTTACTGGGAACTGGAGCCCAGAATTCAGGCAACTTTGCCAGGCTGACACGGCAGATTTGGGTTAGAGTTACAATTCCATTTGAGGTCCCTGGCTGCAGAGCTGTTACTCTTTCCAGTATGTTTTAGTACAGAACGCCTGTTGTGTACTGAACAAAGCAGATGGCCAGTCAGCAGATAAGAGCATGATTTCACTTTCCACAAAAATTATTCAGAGCCAGCATGAGTTATGCTGCTCATCACTGCACAAGGTCTCTCTAGTCTGTCCTGGGGCTATCAGCAACCCAGAGTGGTGGTGGGGAAAGGCAGGGAAAGAAGTGCAGAAGGTGAAAGTACTTTCTAAAACTCCACCTCCCATTGTGGCAAAGATCAGATGGCATATCAGTGCAAATAGAGAAGTTAGCTAGCATTTGAAAAGAATGGAGTGTTATGATGCATAATTAGATACCACAGCTCCCCTGGCTCACCAGCTTGCTGGTGAAGAGTTGCCTGTTGATTGTTAAGCTAGTTTGTCCAGCAATTGCAACATATGTGGTAAGAAAGAGAGGCCTACAAACTGTGCTCTGCAGCCTTCAGCTTTCCTGTGAGGTTTTGGCCCAATCATTTTGGACCTCAGTTTTCTCATCTGTAGAATGCTGGAGTTTGAATTAATCATCTCCAATGCCATTTTAGCCCTTTCAAAAAGTGTGTGTGTGCACATGCTCACACATGTATGTTTGTGATTAGACATGCCCTTTATCTGACATAACTGTTTTCCACCAGTTTGTTAGCAAAGCAAAATCAAGTTCACAAACATGCCTAGGAAAATTTATGTCAATATAAATATATTGGTTTGTAAGCTTTAGAAATCTTGCCTTCATCCAAGAAATTCAAGAGAAAAAAAATTACACTTTTCTTAATGGAAAATGAAGGTGATTTTTAAAGGCCCTTTTCTCCAAAAAGTTCTTATGTGCTATAGTGTGTATCGGGGAAGGGTCAAATCCACTAAAACTCTAAGTGGATCAAGTGGCCTGAATTACTTGTTTGCTTAAGTCAAACAGGAAAGTTCTTCCTTTGAACTTCAGTAATTCCAGGAAATGCAGTAAAGAAGTTGAGGGAGAAAGAAAGCAGAGTGGAGATGTTTGCCCAGCACAGTCTGCTGTTAACATCCTCACTGTTACATAAACTCTGCCAGCACCTGTTACAGTTTGTGTGCATTACAATATTCAAAGGATTGATTCCATTCATCTACATACTTGTTTTTCAAAGTTGATTTTTTTCAGTTTTATAAGTTGGAGTTCTTCAGCTTTTCCACAGAACCAGTTCAAATGGTTTTCAAAAAAGTAAATGACTTTTTCAAGATTGTACTTTTCAGCAGGGTGTGGTGATACACATTTTGCAATATCAGCAACTCAAGAGGCTGAGGCAGGAAGATCGCAAGTTCGAGGCCAGTCTCAGCACGGTAGTGAGGCCCTAAGCAACTTAGTGAGACTCTGTTTCAAAATAAAAAAAGTCTGGGGATGTAGCTCAGTGGCAAAACACCTCTGGGTTCCATCCCCAGTACCCGCTCCCCTCTCCAAATGTACTTTTCACTTACCATAAATCCACTGTGTATTAAGTTAAAATTTAACTTATGTAGAAATGAATGTTCTATTTGTAACTTGCCGTTTCTTCCCTTTCCAAACTTTCCAGGAAATGACCCATTCATGGCCTCCTCCTTTGACAGCAATACATACGCCTAGTACAGCTGAGCCATCCAAGTTTCCTTTCCCTACAAAGGTAATTCCTTAAAGTACACAGGCATGGTGTCCACACCAGTGAAAAGTGCGAGGTATTGCTGCAAGGCATGTCTCTGAAGTATTATTTGTTGAAGTCTTTAGAGATTAGGTTAAAAATCACAGTGTATCTGGCCCTGCAGTGCTTCCTTATGCTCTCAAACACTTTATCCTCCAACTTATGTTAGGAGGAACATCTTATATTTGCATAGGGCTTTATGGCTTATGTATACAGCTTATCTAGCACTTTGGACTTTTCAATACATTCTCTTCCTATGGAGATGGGAAATTGAGTAGACAATCTGATTCCTAGTTCAGACTTAGAGATATAAATACGTGAACACATCTTACATGTCTCATACTTCCTAAATTTTCTTAAATGTTTAATATGGTCAGCTACACTCATGCCGGCTCACATTTTTCCATTATAGTATTTGAACAGTGTATTATACACAGCCATCTTTCCTGATTTGGGCTTCTACATGTGAATGACCTTCCGGCTGTAGCTGTAGCACCTTCAGAACTGTGTTCTTCCCAGCCTACTATGCATGTATTTACAGCTGTTCCTTCCTATGGTACTTTTTTCAAAAGAATTTATTATGTACACAAACCCAAATTTACCACAAGTTAGATATTACCTATTTATGATGATTCTTTATAAAAAAGATGATTCATTATTACTGCTTTTAAAATAAAGCTCTAAGCTCTGTAAAAATATCTTTGCTCAATGTCAAAAGAAAAATGAACTCTAGGAAAGAAAAGCATTAGGAGCTATTTTATATAAAACAGATTAATCAGTGTTTGCAACCTATGCATAAAAAATAAGATTGATTAAGGAGAGGGATGGATAGCTGTAGGGGTTATAGTGAAATATTAATTATATGTGGTGGGTAGTATGGGTATCCTCTGCACTATTATTTGCATTTTTCCAAATATTTGAAAGTTGACTATCTTTTCAGTTTTGAAATCTGTATGGTTTTATTCTTAGATTTATAAGCAACCTTAATATTTTAATAAGTAGTGTTTTGTTTTGTTTTTAGGATTCTCAGCATATCAGTTCTGCAACCCAAAACCAAAGTAAGTAAATGTGTGAAATTGTTTACTGTGTTGGAGAACAGGACATAATTTTGTTCATTTAATATAAAACCATTAGTAACATATACCCCAGCAGAAATAAGGCCTTCCTATATGGAAAGAATATGAAAGGAGAGCAAACATTAAGCTGGGCTTTAGGTGGAATTTTAGATTGTTGCAAAGAGTTAACGAAGATGTTATAGTAAAATACTAAACAAATATAATTTGGTATTATAGGACACATGATAATTGTCTTGAACATGATGCTCAAAGTATTGTAACTCAGGAATTGTATTCAAGAATAGGCTAGGATATTTTGTGTGATTCTTGTTTTTAACATAAGAGATTTTTGTAAGAGTTAGTAGCATATAACTAACTTTTCTATCCCTTGTGTGTCTTTTGGTCATGAAATTTTTTTCTTGGTCTTTTTTTATGGATTGTAAATACTTGATAACTCAGTAGGAAAAAGAAGGAAGCTAACTAGTCCAGGTTTTTTTGTCAACAGTAACCCCTCAGATCAAATTCTTGGTGTCCTGAGCATACACAAGGCATGTCTAGCCTTACAAAGATGACTAGGATATTTGCAGTCCTTTAGTTCATCAGAATATTGTAAAGGCAGTAAGACACTTGCACAGGTGAAGACAACGGGCTGCAGGATGTGGTTGTTGCTAACGGGGTGGGGTGCTGGTCTTCAGAGGACCAAGGGGCCACATGTGGGGTATAGGAGATGGGTGTGCCTGTTGAAGGAAGGGAACTCATGGATGTCTACAGTGGCAATTCTTTCTTCACGTCTCCTTGTCTCTTTCTTTTCTGGCACTTATGTCTTTTTCCTTGATGATTTTATTGTTTGAGTTGCAAGGATATGAGGAGGGGGAAAAAAAAGATTAGAAAAGCAAGAAACAGAATAACCTTCCTCTGAACAAGAATGAACAAACTAAGCTTGTGAGTCAGATCTGCCCTGTAGTTATTTTTTGTAAACAAAGTTTTATTGGGCCATATCCCTTCCCACTTAATTATTCTACAAGGCATAGCACCTAAAATACTATATTTATTATCTGACTTTCATATGAAAGGATTGTTGTTCTCTGCTCTAGAGATATGGAATAAGATCTCACAAAAGAACTTATAAAATTTCCCCCAAATGTGGGGAAATAAAGCTGACTCTTACCTCAGTATTATTGTATAAGTAGCAAGGTAAAATTAGCTAAACTTTATGGCTGCTTGGGAAAATTGGGAAGTCTTTTTTTCTCAGCATTTTGGCAGCCACTCTAAGGATAGATGCCCAGTGCAATGGCATAGGTCTGAAGGTGGAATGCCAACCCAACTGTGCATAGGGTTGCTATGTGCCTCTTTACCTCTTGCTTCCCCTCCATCTGCTAGGACTGCTCATGCACATTATATGTCCCCTACTGGGTTGGTTGCTCATGGCCTGTGTGCTTGCTGAGTCTTGCTTTAGAAAGAACCTTAAATCCATTGAGTTGTTTGAAGATACTTGTAAGCACTTTCTTGATCAGGGATGAATCACCTTTTCAGTCAGTGCAGTGGTATGGGCTGATCCCTTGTAATTCTGATGAGAGGTTGGCAGGCACTGAAGGGTCTCCTCTAGGTATTGACTCACCAGCTGCTTGTGCCAGATCTTTCATGGGGTTTCCCACTTTGCCTCTTGGTATTCTGGGGGTTTGTTTATCTTTTTGAGAATGTGGCCTCTGTGGTCTGGAAAAATGGTATCTTGTTTATTGGATGAAGAGGGGATGAGGTGTGTATTAAAATGAAGAGTAGAATATACATACTATATTTCTTAAAGGAAGCCTAGACTGAATCCAGGTTTCTTCAACAATGATCTTATGGTATTGGTACATGGTAAGGAGGAACAATATAGGAAGTTTATGTTTGTCCCACTGTTTATAACTGTGTTTGCAAACATGGCTGCTTAAGGCTGCCTAGAACCTGTGATGCATGGATTCCAATCAGGGTGACTATGTGGGAGTCCAGGTGAATGGCCTGAAGAGTGATTTTCATCACTCTGATTTGTATTCCTGATCCAAGCTGTCTAGTCAGAAGGGAAGACAATTTGAAAATACCACATAAGAGCTGCTGCCACCCGGAGGATGAAGTGATTAAGTGCAAATATAGAAGGGTCTCTCTAAGGCATCCTTGGGAAGAATCACTCACCCCTGACTAAAAGGAACCCATTTTTCTTTTCCACTTCAGTTCTGTTTCTGCTTCCTGTTACCTCATGTCTAGACAAATAACGGCTACCTTCCAACTGGTTTGTTCCTCCACACTGGACACTTCCTTCTCCCTTCTAGCTTTACCAGGTAGCGCTACAGGATTACTCATTCTGAGGCACAGCTGTGTCATATCCCTGTTTAGATCATTGATGGCATCTTGTTGCCCAAGTAATAAAGCTGCGACTCCCCATCCTGGCATGCAGAGCGCTCTGAAATCTGACTCTTGCCTGTCTTCTAGTGCTGTCCACCACAGATTCTATACTCAGCCTTACCATTTGCAAATCTGGATCGTTTTAACTCCTCCCACTTCTTTACATATGTTCACCCCTTCTGCCTGAAGGCCTCCTGTGGTCGTTCTGTGAGCATCCCACCTGACCTTAGTACACAATCCATTTTATTCTTTCTTTTAATTTTTCTTGGGTGGTTAATATCAATAGAGTGACTATTGACAGTAAAATTATGCAACTGTTTAGTGTACTTAACTCAGACTGCCTAAGAGTGTGGGTATTTGTGCATCTTTTCATGTCCTGAAGTCAACTGTAAGCTCACTGAGGACTGGACCAGATACCTCAGACCTATTGATGTCTAGTGGGCAGTCTATAAATAGAGGGTGAGTGAATGAGTTAGGGCATAGGAGCAAATAATGGAGGGACAGGTGGAATGGGAGCACCTTAATCAGGCAAGGAAGGAGGCTCTAAAAGGAAAGCTATCCAATCCCTGATAGATTTGCGAATCAAGCCACATGGGGGTGGAGAGCAGCCCCACTGCCATAGGCTTCAATCAGCTGTCATCAGGAGCAGAAAAGTCTCCCACACTGAGGACAGTTCCTGGCAACATGGGAAGACATGCATACACTGCTTTCCAGAGTGTTTTTCTTCTATTAAGTTGTTTTTCTTCCCCCCATCCTACTCTCTGCACAAGCCTTCTCTCTAAAAGCAACATAACTGTTATAATGGTGAAATTATACTAAGTGCCATGGATAGTACTCTGGTGGACGGAATTTATAGGTGAAAGGGAGGAAGGGGCAAAAAGGGAATTTACAACTAATCTCATAACTGTGTGTCACTGTGCTGCTCTGATGATGTCTCCCTCTCCACAGAACAATATGATGCACCTTCAAAAACTCACCCTAATTCTCAGCAAGGAACATCGTAAGTAAAATACTTTCATTTATTAGAAGTTTTTAATATAACATTGTGCTTTCTCATGTCAATCCATTGCTTTGATTCTGCCCCCACCCCCCGCCCCACTTTCAAGTAATGACATTCATAAAATACCAATGCCTTGTAAAGGGAGGAAATGACCCACCTTTATATTTGTATTAAGATCTCCTACTGCAGGTTTATGTACCATATGAAAGTATGCTAAGAGTATTTTTAAGAATGGTTTTTGAGCTGTTATGTATATAATAACTGGGGCAGAAAGAAAGCCTTTGACTTTTAAAATTTTAGTCTTAAATAGCTTTAGCTTTTAGTAATAAATTTTGGGGGATGTGCACAATTTGAGATTTTCTGCCACCTTTCTGGTCTAGTTTTACTAATGAGGAGCTAGCCTTGTTGCCCAGCTGTTCTTTATTAAGGACAAGCAAATACATATATAATTTGGGATTTGAAATATTTAGATTTCATATTATAGATTTTTAATTCTGCATTTTAGCCTAATTTATTTCTTGAAGGTATTAAACTGTACTTCTTGCTTTCTTACTACTAGCAGTAATTAGTGACTAAATGAAGTGGCCTCTATCTCCTTCAGAATCTTCTGTTACTAACAGGCTTAGTTGCTAGACCCAGAGGACTGCAGGTATCCCAGGGCTTCAGGCTCCAGCTTTCTTCTATTTTTAGGCACAGTATTTGTTCCATGCATTTTGGAAAGTGGGGATTGCTGTGGATGAGTTTAGAACTGTATAGTTGAGCTGCAGAGGTTATTCTTGCCATGACTGAAAGTGGGGCTAGGTTAAGTTATTATTCCCCAGTGCCACCTCCTTAACGTAACTTATTTTAATTTCACTATAGCAAAATGAGTATGAAAGAATAGTGAGATTTTTAATACAGATAAATTTATTTTTTAAAATATTTATTTTTTAGTTATAGGTGGACACAATATCTTTGATTTTTTATTTTATGTGGTGCTGAGGGTGGAGCCCAGTGCCTTACACATGCTAGGCAAGTGCTCTACCTCTGAGCCACAACCCAAGCCCTATAAATTTATTATAGTTTGAAGGATGGATTTTTAAAAATATAAATGCAAAGGTTTTATTTGTTTTTAATATCCTTTACTAAGCTAAAAACAAAAACAAACTTATCTGGAGTCATTTATCCCCTTCCTTTTACTGGCTCCTAAGTTCTGAGAGTCTAGAATCACTGCTTTAGATTACATTTATTTAAGGAAGGGAAAGGCTTGTTAAGCCAAGCCTGATAGGTGGTAGGGCACAGAAGCTACCAATCCAAAGACCACAGCTGTGAGAATTCTAAGTGCCCCAAGCTTTCACACCTAGTGCTTCCTTGTAGAGGTTGGTAGTCAAGCCTGCAAACCACAAAAGGCCCTGGCCATTATCAGAAGTAGGTGTTGAAACCTGGGCATCCCACTTGGCTGTCAGAGGGGGAGCAGAGTGGGCAGAGCAGCTGCCAAGGGAAGAAAGTGGCTGTGTCCCTGGGTGTGGGTGCAAGAGAAATGGCTGCTGGTTCTAAGCAGCCCAGACTGAGCAGGCAGCCCCCCTGCCATTGCCATCATTGCGGGTTTGTTAGGGACCATTCCTGGACAAGGTGTGACTTTACTACTATATGAAATGGGTAGTTCTAGAAACAGTGCAGTTAAACCTCTGAAACATGAAAATCAAGCAGTGTATAAAATTATCTAGGTAAGAATATGTGATGATTCTAATAGGTGTAGAGAGGGAGTGAAAGTAGGACCTGGTGGAGGTGAGGAGGAGAGGAAGAAGTTATATAGTAAATTATTACTGAAGCTGGGCAGATAACGAGGGTTAATGATGAGGGACTTGGTGATTATGTGGGGGATGGCATTGGTGACATTGATGAGTGCCCAAGTGAAATATACGTTGGGTATAAAGGAATTACTTTTTTATAAACTAACTTTTAATGGAGAGTGGATGAAAGTGGTGTCCCAGTTAATTTGTAAAGTGCAGTCATTGTTTCAGATGTAGTGTAGCAAATCTCTTAGTGCTTGTAGATTAATTTGATCTAGTGTCAGCATTCAAGTTCTTTGGCATGCAGTTAAACTATTTGAGTGGCAGATGGAGTGCCAAGGAGATAGTCTAACGCACTCTGAATGTCAGAAAACATTGTTAATTACAGGGTCATTTATACTTTGGTATAAAACAATTAATCTAGGTCTTAATGTTTTTTCTTTCAGAGTTACTAATACTTAGGGATCCTTAGGAAAGTCACCTTAATGTATACTAAAGGAATAAAGGGACCCTTCAGCAGAAAATAAGCTGTGAACAGTCAGTATTAACTATTACATCTATCTAGACTGTGGTAGGGATAGTGAACTGGTGGAAGGACGTAGGTGTGAAAGAAATGTATGCTGTGTCCATTGCTTTTAATCTCTGCATTAGTTATTTCTCAAATAAGGAATTCCTTCTATGAAGCTCTACAGGTAACATTAACTAGAATATCAGTGCTGATTTCTCCCAAGTGTAGGAGAAGGGTATATTTATTTAAGGGCCCTTGGCTTTGGAATCCTTTTCCTTTCCAAGGTATAGCTCTGTGAAGTTCTTAGGACAAAGGAGAAAAGTGTTTCCTTTTTCTGTAGTTATTGTGTCCTTTATATAATTGTGGGCAGTTCCTTTCTGTCCACCCAGCTCCACTGCTCAGTTGTCAGTGGACCAGTGAGCTACTCAGAAGAGATAATGTGGTAGTATTTGATAAACCATAAAGTACTTTATATGTATTATTGTAACCAATGTTCTTCGGTCTCCTCATTCCTTACCCTTAAATTGCTAAATCCTTAGTAACAGATGCCCTCCTTTATTTATTTGTTTTTGCCTCTGAAATTAACATCTACAAAGAATAAAAGACAATTAGTTATTTGAGCAATTTAAATTGTACTTATGTGGAAAGTTGTTTTGAAATTAGGGAAATACTTGGATGTGGAGGCTGGGATTATGATTGTCCCAGGAGTTGAGTGAGAAGGAATAGTTGGTGTTTAATAAAGACCATGGTGAGTCAGAAATGTTTTAAAAATGAACCTGAGTTTTTAGCTTTTCTCAAAACATTATTGGTTTTTAAATATCTAGGTAAAGAACTAAGGCAGGCCCATTCTGTCAGCTTACTGGTTTATGAAATCATCTCCTCAGGACGTAAGTGTCAGCTGAAATACACTAAGTGTCCTTCAGAATTAAGTTTGAAGATGTGGTTTACTAATCATATTTAGCCTAAGGAAATTAATTGTTTTCTCTGTTTTTTAAAAAGGTTTGTTTATATTATTTAAAGGAGTTCTACCTATATCCTTTATTTCATTGCTTACTCTATGAAAGTGCTCTTTTCTGATAAATAGTATCAAAAGAAAATGGTAGAAACTGCTTCATGGGAGAAGCTTATAAATGTTCTGTCATTGAGATATAGCCCCATTCCTTATTCATAGTTCCTCAGCTCTCTGAAGACGAACATATGTGCTGGTCATTTATACATTTGTGGAACTACATTAATCCTTAATAATTCTCAGTACTCCATAATGACATTGATAAAAAGATAGACTTTACTTTTAAGGGATTGAGAAACCAGGTGTGTGGGTGTATACATGATTTATTTTTATTTTTATTTTAGTTGTAGATGGACACAACACATTTTTTGATTGATTGATTGTGTGGTGCTGAGGATTGAACCCAGTGCCTCACACATGCGAGACAAGCACTCAACCAATGAGCCACAACCCCAGCCCTATCTGTAATTATTTTAGCAAACTTTTTATAGAAGGAGGTTTTTCATTTATTTTCAAGAGGAAAAGTAGAGATGTAAAATTAAGGAGAATAAGAATTATAGTATATATTCATGTATATATTTATGTATGTATGTTAGCCAGAATAAGGAGAAACGTGAATTTAAAAAATTTGGCATTGAAGAATTTCCATTCTTAAGCACAAGCAAATGAATAGAACCATTCTGTGCAATGTTCAGTAACCTGCTTGATTCAGAATTACATTCACTCGGATATATTAAAGTAATATTTAGGAAAAACTGGAATGTAGAATCACCTCATTTCATCATATGCATTGACAAAATAACCATGACTTCAGGTCATAGTAGAATTATAGTGTCTTGGAATAGTCAGTTTAACTCTTAGATTAGCATTATTCTAGTAAACAATATTTTGAGATCTCTTGCAGGACAATATTTCACTTAACATTGTAGATTACATACAGATTTATGCTGGAATGAAGTGATATTCTGATGAGACTATGAAACGAGGCAGATTTTTTTAAAAGTTTTTTTTTTTTTTTGTACTGGAAATTGAACCTAAGGGTGCTTAACCACTGAGCCACATCCCCAACCACTTTTTATTTTCTAGGTTGAGACAGGGTATTGCTAGGTTGCTTAGGACCTCACCAAGTTCCTGAGGCTGGCTTTGAACTTGTGATCTTCCTGCCTCAGCCTCCCGAGTCACTGGGATTATAGGTGTGCACCATCATGCCCAACTAAAATAATTTTTTAAAAGGCAGGTAAAATGCTTTTCTTCAGAGTATTTATGATGGAACTGTACTTCCTGGAATTATGCAGCCACTGCTTGAAATACTTTTGAACCTCCAATATTATGTGCTACTGTATTTGATCTTATACCAAAATGTCAAATAAAATGGAGAAGACTAAATTTATCAATTGCTTCTTATAAATAGGTAAATGTTAAGTAGATGAATTTTAGTTCTAAAAAGAAAATTTATTCTTGTCATTCTTTAATATACTTTTTACCCAAGTTGTATTAATTAACATTATTCTGTGGTCTTATCTCCCAGTGACTCAGAGATATTTCCAATATCTTCCATTCAGCTGTAAGTGTCTTGATCTCAGGTTGTGCATTTGGTTCTTCTTTAGGGACTTAGGAAAGTAGTGGGGAATAAGACAAAGTCCTTGTCTTCCATATTTTTTAGCTGAATGGAGGTCCCTACAATAGGGAACAAGATGATAATGGTAGAGAGGTAGAAAGGGTGTTTTGGGTGGGGTAATGCTTCAGGGAGTGGGGTCAGGAGAGGTCTGTCAAGAGGAGGTGACATGTGATCTGAAGCCTTAATGATGAGAGGAAGGCAGAGACTAATTATGCAGAGGTGACTGCTTGTCACCTCTGGATAGGTTATGCTGCGATTCTAAGGGCATTTGAAAAACCTCAGGGAATAATTCTTTTGGCAGCAACTTCTTTGAAGGAATTCATTTGCATATGCAAATCTAATTTCTGGGGACTTCTTTTTGTAAATTAAAAATTTGTTCTAATTGGTTATACATGACAGTAGAATGCATTTTGACACATTATACACAAATGGAGCACAACTTCTCATTCCTCTGGATATACATGGTGCAGTCCTTCCCATCCCCACAGCTCTACCCCTCCCCTCATTCCCCTCTGCACAATCCAAAGTTCCTTCATTCCTCCCTACCCCATCCCCCATTATGGTCAGCATCTACTTATCAGAGAAAGCATTCGGCTTTTGTTTTGAGGGGATTGGCTTATTTTACTTAGCATGAGATTCTTTAGTTCCATCCATTTACCTGCAAATTATATAATTTCATTCTTTTTTAAGGCTAATATTCCATTGTGTATACATACAACATTTTCTTGTGTATATGTACCACATTTTCTTTATCCATTCATCTGTTGAAGGCCACCTAGGTTGGTTCCATAGTTTAGGTATTATGAATTGAGCTGCTGTCAATATTGATGTGGCTGTGTCAGTGAGTATGCTGATTTTAAGTTCTTTGGGTATAAACCAAGGAGTGGGATAACTGGGGTCAAATGGTGGTTCCATTCCAAGTTTTCTGAGGAATCTACATATCACTTTCCATAGTGGTTGCACCAATTTGCAGTCCCACCAGCAACGTACGATTGTACCTTTTCCCCACATCTTTGCCAATGCTTATTGTTACTTGTATTCTTGATAGCTACCATTCTGATTAGAGTAAGATGAAATCTCAGAGTCATTTTGATTGGTGTTTCTCTAATTGCCAGAGATGATGAACATTTTTTCATGTTTGTTGATTCCTTATATTTCTTCTTCTGTCCAGTTCCTTAGCTCACTTATTGATTGGATTATTTGTGGGGGTTTTTTGGTGTTAAGTCTTTTGTTTTTTGAGGGTTTTTTTTTAATATATATATCTTGGAGATAAATGCTCTGAGATGCATGTGGTAAAGATTTTCTCCCATTTTGTGGACTCTCCCTGTTATTGGTTGTTTCCTTTGCTGAGAAGAAGCTCTTTAGTTTGAATCCATTCCATTTATTGATTCTTAGTTTTACTTCCTGTGCTTTAAGGAGTCTTATTAAGGAAGTCAGGTCCTAAGCCAACATGACAAAGATCTAGGCCTACTTTTTCTTCTATTAGGAGCAGGGTCTCTCTGTTCTAGTGCATAAATCTTTGATATACTTTGAGTTGATTTTTGTGCAGGGTGAGATATAGAGGTTTAATTTCATCTTGCTACATATGGATTTTTCAGTTTTCCCAGAACCGTTTGTTGAACAGGCCATCTTTTCTCCAATGTATGTTTTTGGCATCTTTGTTTAGTATGAGATAACCATTTTCATGTGGGTTTGTCTCTGTCTTCTATTTTGTACCAGTGATCTACGTATCTGTTTTGGTGCCAATACCATGCTGTTTTTGTTGCTATTGCAGTGGATTCCTATTGCTGTAAATGACGTACTAAGTCATTTCTTCTCTGTCCTGTTTTCTGATAATCTCCCCTGGACAGTCTCTTCAGGAATGTGAGTTCTGCCTTCTGTCGGCTGTTCCCATGGTTGGAGTCCTGTTACGTGTTGTCATAACTGCCTGGGAGCTGCTTTTTCCCTTTTTCACTTATTTTATGTGGAGCTGCCTTCATAATTTGTAACTTCCCATTGTTTCTTGCAAGGCATTTGGGGTCCTTATGTTTGCTATACCTCCAAAAGCCTGATTTAATTTAAAATTTGGGGAATTAGATATGCTGTTGATTCCCTACCTTCTTATACTCTGTTCCATCACCCGTCTCTCCCCAGGTCAGTTTCAAGTTTAGGATATGGTGTGAGTTTATACATTCTCACATGCTCATCACTGGTTTCTGAAAAGCATTACTTTTTGTACCATTTTAAACACACTGAATACCATGGTTATGACTTATTAGTTACAAGTAACTACCGTGAGCTTGCCTTCACTTGCCGTTTCTCAGTACGATCATAAGAAATGTTAAGCTGAGAAACAAGTTTACTTAAGTAGTTTTGGGTTCTGAATTGAGATGTTACAGAATATTGGCAGTGAAAGCTCTGGGCAAGCCCAGTACTGAGAAGTGGAAAAGAAAGGCGGGCTTGCCTCCGTGCCTTCGCAGTAAAGATTGGGCTGACTCACAGAAGCATGCCTGCCAGAACCTGTACGTGGCTCCTTGGGTTTTGCTGGAGTAGCTGCCTGGAGAATGCATTTATACAAAGGGTTTGGAGGATTGTGTGCAACCTTTAAGAGAAAACTGGTAATGTAAAATGTGGTTAAACCTACGTGATAGTTCAAAGAGTTACTTTACCTGAGCAATTTGGTTTCTTTTGAACATTGCCAAAGTAAGCTGTATCATGCCATATGCTTTGAAAAAACTGCTTTGCCTTGGAATTTGGAAATGAAATTAGTCATTTGACCAGTTAAAACACATAAGGTTTAATTTATTTTCATAAGGAAAAAAATAGCATATTCATTTTAGTCCCAACAGATTTTTTTTAATCAATAAAATAAAACAATATTGGGTTCTGAAACTTAGATTTAACTCCATCCATCAGGTTTCCTAACCTTTGTGTCATGTGTTGGCCAGAGCAAGGGGAATCTCGTGTCAGATGGAGAGGACTCTGTGTCCCAGCTCCAGCATCTGCCAACTTCATGATCTTGGGCAGGTTAAGTGACCACTTTCCTTATCTTTAGTCTGTGAAGGGATGGTCACAGCACCATGGAGTTGCATGTGGAGGCTGTGCCTGTGAAGGTCCCTTGTTGTGGCTACATGGCACTGTTAATGACCCACCAGAGGGGCTGCTGCTCACTCAGCCAGCTCTTGAGGGCACCTGCAAAGTTCCAGACATAGAGAATGTGAAGGTAAAAGTGAGTTGATCTTGCCCCAGAAAAATTTATGGAGAAGGAGGAGGCAGGACCCTTGGGCCTTCTTTCTCGTGACCTGGATTTTATTGGCATGAGGGGACCAGAGCCAAGAGATTACAATTCTTACTAACTGGGTGCAAAGGTGCTTGCCTAGGAGTGCTGTAATTCTCTCCTCACCGTCAGGTTCAAGGACTAATCTTCATGGATAGGACATGCTTAGCCTCAAATATAATTGCTTGTGGGACAAGCAGGGTACTTTGGTACTCATTCCTTTAAAGTTGTTCTTTGTCTCTAAAAATCCTTCACAATCATTTTTGTCTATTAGCAAGACTTAATTATGAGTTGGTTGTGATTTTTAAGAATTTTTTTAAATTTAGATATGACACATGTCTCTTATCAAAAACTTTGAAAAATACCTTTTCTCACTCCTGTCCTACCCACCAACAGCATGTTACTTTATGTTGAGTTACCTGTCTTTGGTGATGTCTTCAACTTTGGTATCCAGAAGATTTTAGGTTATTGTTGGTTGGATCTGCACACATTGACAATTTACCTTTGTCTGCTGATTGTCATGGGAGACATTATTATTATTATTTCTTCTTCTTCTTCTTCTTCTTCTTATTATTATTATTATTTTGTAGTACTGAGGATTGAATCCAGGGCCTCACATGTGCTAGGCAAACATTCTAAGTAAATTACACTTTCAAATTTTAATGAAGTGAAATACCAAGTAAATAAATCCCACCTACATCTTAAATAAATGATAGGTTTCATTGGACCCTACTGGTATATCATATCTTTTTGAGTGTTCTTTGTAGTTTGTACTTTTCCCAATTTTCCTTCCAAGGCCACTGTCCCTCCTCTTTAGGCCCTGAATAACTTTTGTACCTGCACTTACTTATATTTTATCATTGTCTACATTATTCTCTGAGGGAGAAATTTCCAGAATCTAGGGCAGCATTTTGATGGTGCTTGTTATTGCTCAAAAGCAAAATGGAGCTAGAAGCCAGTACTTTCTCATATGAACTGATTCAAAGCAAGCAGTTAAGGGATTTGTAATCCACTACTTGCAACGGAAGTGTAGTGAAATTACATGGTCATTGATGTTACAGTAAATTGAGATGAACTGGTTTTATGCAAAACAAACCTAGTGACTAAGAAACAAAGAAATCCATTTATACAGTTTTGTTGGTGATTAATATTGAATATACTTTGTCAGTTGTTTTTCTGGTTGTTCTATACCTTATACCTTTTCCTAAAGACATATATTTCATCTTTAATTTTGTGTGTCCCCCAGCCAAGCTACCACTTAGTGGCAAACCTGTTGAGTAACTCTTGCACATGATTATGATTGCTCACTGCCAAATTCTGTGACTGAAGGCTGTTTTTTTTTTTCTAGGCTTGCTAAAATATGAATTTAGCTTCTATTTGATAAATATTGAGTAAGATCTACATTTACAAGTAGCTAGCAGTTTCATCTTATTTAGAAACTTATCACAGGGTGTTTCAGTATATTTGTTGGTGAAAGTAGTTCCTTGGCAGAATTATCACATTGCATGTAGGCGGTCATTTATGAAAGAGCCAAGTTTTATCACTTATTTTCATTAGCAAACACAGTGATTTTTTTTTTTTTTTTTAAACCAAGGTTTCCCAAAATAATCATGCCTGCTTCTTTCAGTGGCAGTGGTTTCATAGTAAAAATCGTTGTTTGGATCATTGAAGAGGTATTTTTAGACATACTGCACGATTTTTACTTCTAATATAATTTATTTTTTGGAACATAAGTGATACTTCAGCAGATTTTCTTTTCTTTTTTTTTTTCAGTTTATGTGTAACATTTCCTCAAATAGTCATGCTCATAAAATTCAGGGGAAGTGGGAGGGAGTAATTACTGATATTTGGGCAACTCCATGGGAGACATTGGGGAGGTGTTAAAATTTAAGAAACCATGTTCAGGTTAGAAAATGTTTGATTTTAATATTAAATTGTGTTATAAGCTGGAATGCCTAGAAATGCGTATTAATACACGCTTGAGAAAATGAACTTATTTTTTTTCCCCTGACTGATAGCAGTAAGTTAAAACATACTCTCTGGATATCAGTAGTATTCCTACTCTTCCTATTGATTAGTGTTCAAGAAGACAAGAGAGAACAAATTTTTACATGTGAAAAAAGTTCAATATTAATAACATCCCCTTGACAAAAATGTAAGAGAACCAGTAATAATTGACTTGATAGTTTCATATACCTTACTGTGTTTTTATTTCTTATTTGTCTATTTTTTTTTTTTTTTTTTTTTTTGTGGTTCTGTGAATCAATCCCAGGGGCAGTTTACTCCAGTGTTACATCCCCAGCCCTTTCTATTTTGAAACATGGTCTCACTAAGTTGCCAACATTGGCCTCGAACTTGTGATCTCCTGCCTCACTCTCCCAGTCACTGGAGTGCACCACTACATGCAATTGTATTTAATTCTTATATAAGACCTTTTATAGGTCTGCTTGTTTGCTTTACAAATACCATTCAGCATTAACTCGTGTAATGATTAATCATTTATTCCATGTTCAATTAGAGACTGTAGAATAATTTGAGAGTATTCTGTATATTTTTTCTTCTTCCTTTTCTTTTTCAGTTTATTTGTATTGTTTGCATGTTGTTAAATATTTGCATGTTGCTAAATATTTTTCTAGAACCTATCCTCACTGATTAGGAGTTGGGTTTTGTATCTCAGGGCTGGCTACAAATCCCTGTGTATGGTAGTCTGTTTTAGTGTTCAGAAAGAACATGTGAAAGGCTGGGTTTTGAGGTGGTGAGAGGCTTGAACTAACCTGGTTGTTGTGTCAAACTGTAAAACTTCCACTTCCAGGAAAACAGAGCATTTGATAAATAAAGAAACGTATTCCTATTTTGCTCCTCTTTGGTAACACTAGCTATATTTTCCATTTATATGCTAAAAAAAAGTGGTTAGACATTATCTAAAATTCTGAACTCTGTCTCTGCCTCTTCCAGCATGCTTGAAGATGACCTTCAGCTCAGTGACAGTGAGGACAGTGACAATGAACAAGTAAGTTTTGTATACTCCATGGAGCCAAGAATCCTTTTAAATCTATCTACATATCTATCTGAGCTGTGTCCTAACCTGTTTTTGTTCTTTCCTGGTCCTTCTTCCCCTTGTTGTGAATGCCTAGACTCCAGAGAAGCCTCCTTCCTCATCTGCACCTCCAAGGTACTGTCTGCGGGTTTCTTCCTATTTTGTATTTTTACCAAGTTGAAAAAATAAAGCCCTGCCTTAATATTGTCATACAAGGGGAAGGAGATGGAGGATCACAGTTACAGGAGATTGCCAGTTTAGTATTTTGGAAGGTTAAACCTGCCCCGGGGAGGTTATTAGAACTATATAAGTGAAAGATTTCTGGCTGCACTTACATCATCAGTTTGGAAATAAAACTTTTTTTGGAATTTAAAATTTTTAAAGTTTATCCTCAGTAATGTATAACCAGTATTTGCAAAAATTAGAGAGCCCAAAGTTTTTATGAAGGTGACAGCTTTACTTTGTTTTCAAAATTTATAAAGCTAAATATTTTTCTAGAACTTGTTTTCTGCTCTGCCTGTTTCCTTAGTTTTGTGAATTCTGAAATTGTTTCAGTTGCTTTATAAAAATGACCTGCAGTTCATTTTCATGTGATGGAAAATGGCGCTGTTTTTGTAAATAAGCCAGCCATATTTTAGAAAATGTGGTGCTTTAATTTCTGGAAATGAGAACTATTTGAACTTCCCTTACAATATTTCCTACCTGCTTTAATATGACAAATATGTGTCTTTCAAGGACAAAGATTTAAATTATTTTATTCCCTGGAGATGTGCACAGGCATTGAGACAAGGTTAGCAATAAAAACTTGGCTATCACAGAGGTGATGTGTAGTTAGTGTGGAGGAAGGCCATGTAATTATACAGTCTTATAGGTTTAAAAAGTTTACTTGTTTATTGTCAAATTTTGTTGGAATTTCTAGAGGGTCTTGTCAACTCATAAAACATGAAAAAGTAGACTAACCAAAAAATAGAGGTAAAGGACAAAGAAAAAGCACAAGGTGGGGATAAGTTAGAGGCAGGAGCACTGATTAAAGGCATGACCCCCTCTGATGCCACTGACTTGAGCTGAGCAGCCACTAATATGGAAAGGGCCTTAAAGTTAACCCAGCATTTTATGAGATTAGATAGTATTACTGTGTGTTTTAAAATTATCTTTACTAGTGATTTTAATTATTTAATAATTTTCATTCTAATATTTTATGTGTTACTTAAAATTTTATTTTCAAATATTTTAGGTAGATTTGGAAGTGTTCAGAATTATAATCAACGATCACTGTATTACCCATGCTTAGAAATTCTACCTGTATCTCACAGTATGCTCAGTGTTTTCTCATTGACTTAAGTTATTACCCAGTTGTTAAAATTGGAGTAATTTTCTCAAGCCACTTATAAAGAGTAGCTCATTTTGTAATTCTGTCTAGAAAGCATGAGAATATAATTTCTGAGCTCACCCTCCAAAGGAACACAATTTTTATTCAGGGGTCTTTGGTTACCATATAGCTAGTCCTCATACAGAGCATATAGGAAGACTTTAACTTATTAGTTTTTCTTTTGCAAACTAATTTTTGTTTGTTTGTTTTGTTTTTTGTTTTTTTTTTTTTGTTTTCTACATCAGGGGCCAGCAAACTTAAAGGGCCAGTTAGTAAATAGTTTAGCCTTTGTGGGCCGCATAAGTTTCTGTTGTAACTACTGGATCCTGCTGTTATGGGCTGAAAGCAGCCACAGTTCTTAAGACAACGGGTGTGGGTGTGTTCTAATAAAACTTAGGAAACAGGCAGCCAGCCCAGGCCATGGTTTACCAATCTTTGACATCAAGCACCCAGTATCTGACTTAGCTTTTGTATAGCTTGACATGTTCTAAAGAAGGAAAACTCCAGACTTCTCTTCTATGCAGTTGTCTGGTGAACTGTTTTAAGGGCTTTTCAGACTATTGTGGGCCCCTCTCTCCCTGAGTGATTAGATAATACTGAGGCCCTTTCCAATAGCAGAAAAATGGGCAGGGAGGTAAAGAGGGAAGAAATTCGACTTGCATGGTACCTTCTAATTTTATCCTTTGGTTGCTTTGCAGTGCTCCACAGTCGCTTCCAGAACCAGTGGCATCAGCACATTCCAGTAGTGCAGAGTCCGAGAGCACCAGTGACTCAGACAGCTCCTCAGACTCGGAGAGTGAGAGCAGTTCAAGTGACAGCGAGGAGAATGAGCCCCTAGAAACCCCAGCTCCTGAGGTACCGTGACCCCTCAAGAAGGCCATCCAAGATGGCAGCGTTCTGTCTTTTAGAGCTGGAGTCAGTGTGGCACTGACCCGGGACGGAGCAGTTCTGCCCCATGGGCAATGCTTTCCTGCTCCTCTGCCATGTAGAACCATCTGTTTCTGTTTACGTACTTCTTACCAAATACTTGGCAATGGAGATTTGGGAGAGATGTTTTCTCTCGCCTGGTTAAAATGATACGTTCTTCTCTGTCATTGCTAGTGTTGTTTTTAAGAGCAGCTCATTAAGAATGTTTGCACACCATTTTATTTTCCCTCCTTTTGAGAAGGAAACTTGTTTTCAGTAGGCTGCTGTTTTAATATTAATGAGAATTCTTTTTGAAATTTCAGGAATGCCTGAATTAAAGAAAGCAAAAGGAGACCTCCTGATTTAGCAAAGGGCAGGAACGTAGAAATAAGTCATCAGTTCTATTTTTGAATCACTAAAAGCCGTGCATTAAATTGATGGCAAAGTGATTTTGCCAGGGCTCTGGTTCTTGTTCCCTTTGGCCCCATATAAAACAGATAATTGTGTGTGCTTGTCACCTACCCTCAGGAGATACTGTAAAGGTGAACAAACTGAAGAGACTGAAAATCTCAAGCACTAAATTTATCTAGAGGATTTATGCTATGTACTAGACGGTTGAGTATAAGAAATTGTTAGTAGCAACTAACAAGGTTGCCAAAAACCTTCAAAACTTGGGTAGGAGTGTAAAAATTATGCCGAAGAAAGGTAGTAATGAAAAGGGAAAGACATACTTACTTTTAGTGAATAAGACCAGCCCACATAGAGAAAACTGTCTGCATATTTAAGGTGAAAATACCAGGAAATGAGACTTTCTGATTAGGAAAGTTAAAAATTTTCTATATTCATCTCTTCTGCTTAGATGAGAGGTAGTTCTGTTACAGCATTAACCAAATACAACTAGAGATCATATAGTGAGATGTAAACATGGGCTTGTCTGAGGTCAAGGGAGGCTAAGAAAATAACAGGGTGGCATTTTTTGTTAAATGTGAATCTTTGGTCCAGAATAAATGCTCAGGTTTTTTTTTTTTTTTTTTTTTTTTTTTTTTGAGTGCATGAAAGTGGATCAGCATTAATTACACTTAAAATACCTTTCAGATTTCAGAAACTTCTCTGTTTCTAGGGCTCTTTGTTTTCTTGTGTGATAATAATTGCTATTGAAATAATTTTCTATGCCTCCGAGAAAAGGATGCTGAATATGCTATGTAGACAGATAGTGTGATGTTCATTGTTAATAAGATCTTTGCTGTATGTTTCATCTTTAGTAAGAAAAATTTGCATGCTTGTTAGATTATTGATATAAAGAAGATAATTCAATTAAATGAAATCAAAATAGTACAGCGTTGGTTGAATAATTGAAACTTAAAAAAGATTTGATCTGGTGTTTCTACTATTGAGATGTGTGTCTCAGTACTCAAGAAGTTATTGGAATTATGTTGATTGAAATTTCTTAGCTGAAAAATAAGTGCTCCATCCTACTTCATATATATATATGTATATATATATACATATATATATATATATATATGTATATATATATATACATATACATACATATATATATACATATATATACATATATACATATATATACATATATATGTATATATACGTATATATACGTATATATGTATATATACGTATATATATATGTATATATGTATATATACGTATATATATATGTATATATATGTATATATGTATATATATATGTATATATATATACACTCATATATATATATACACTCATATATATATGAAATATAAATATAAATAAATAAATAAATATATATATATATATTTTAGTTGTAGTTGTCGATACCTTTATTTTATTTATTTATTTTTTATGTGGTACTGAGGATTGAACCCAGGGCCTCTCACGTGCTAGGCAAGTGCTCTACTACTGAGCCACAATCTCAGCCCTTCTGCTTCATTTTTTAAAATCACTTTACTGATAGACTTGTATTTGTACGTATGTATTGATATGCAAATCCAGGCTTGTGGAGAGTTTGTATGTTACGTACTAAGTTCCATCTTCCCATGAATATTTTCTAGGTTTACCTTTAATTTTCACTAAGGTATTTAACTCCTTTTTTCCCCCTTTTGTAAACAAATTCCTGCATTATTATATAAATCTCCTGTTTTAGTTGAAGGTAATGAGAATTCCATAATCAGCAATAGATACTAGTTTTACTTTCTCATCCACTTCTATTTTTAATGCTGGAAAACTTGGTAGTTATGGCTCCATTTTCATTCATTTCATATGATGAAATAGTTCCAGTGATTTAGGAGATCTGGAGCATTGCATGCATGCCGCTGGGCCGCTGCTGAACTTGGGACCCAGCCACGGTGGATTCCATTTCAGTATCTGCTTTATACTGGGAATCAAAATGCAGATCTCAATTTTCAGAATATGTAGGACACATTGCTTTTCTGCTACTTAAGAAAAATTCAGAAAACATGATTCCATCTGGGTTATTCAGGAATCTACTTCATTTCTTACTCTGTTCATTGTCTAGTCCCTTGGTGGTAAAGGACTTTGTGTTGATTGCCTCCTGCACTCTTGAAGCTTTGTCATAAAATGATTTAACTCTTCTCACCTCCATCAGCCCTGTAAGGTTAGCAGTTTTTGTTTTGCCTACAAAGAAGTAGTGGCACTGAAATTCAGCCTATGGTCTATGGTCATTTAACTCTAAAATATGATTCCCACCCCCCTTAGTGTGCCTATTTTTTCTTCTTCTTTGCTATACTTAAATTTATTGTAACTCTGCTGTGTCAGTTGAGAATACCATGAATTCCATATCAGCCATAGGTAGTCTTAACTTTCTCTTCCTTTTGAAATTTATTATATTTTAATGTTTTTTTCTTTTAAATTTTGTGCTTATATTCTCCATACCTATGAAATTATTATTTAAAAGGTAGGTACATATTGCACTTAACTCAAAACCTTTTATTCAGAACCACAATTCATTCTGAAATACATTAATTGACAATTTAAGAGGTTAGGAGAAATAAAAGGACATGTGACCAGACATTTATTAAAACACCTAAAATTTAATCATGTACTTTTTTCCTACTTCCAATATACAGTCTTTGTGTTGTACTGGCACTTGGCGTACAGAAGGGAAATGAGGAAAGTCAGACAGAGAAATAAAAGCCTTGCTCCTGCCTGGCACTTATCTACTTAAAAATTATTTTACACCTATTTTTAAAATCAATCCCTTATGCAAACTTTTCCCTCTTCCCGGTAACCAAATAATATATCTGACCTTAAATGGATCTTGTATCCATTTTACAACTTTATATTAAATACACAAAAAACAATTTGCTCCATTCTTTCCCTGTGTCTGGGCATACTAACTCAGTTTTGCTGTGAAAATGGGCCATAGGCTTCACTTCTGGACATTGAGGACTGCAGTGGAAGTCAGTGTGTTATTTTGGTAACCAGGACATTCCTTTAGGGACTACCAAGGTATCTAAATACCGCCCTATTTGGGGGTTGTGGGAGTAGACGTGCCTTATATCAGGAATGTCGTCCCTTTGGGTTCACACATACTCTTTTAAGGAGCATGTCAGTGATTGGCTGCAGTTATAAACAAAGCTTGTGGTGAGATAGCTCTCCTGAGGAATGATGGGCAGGGTTCTGTACCTGATGCTATTGGCAAGTGCTATATCTTATTGCCTTGTCTGGTCAGTTAACCACTAGAGCTATTATACTCCCAGGTCTTTGCAGGAAATCATGCTTGACAAGTTGGTATTGTGCTGATATTTTCTCTACCCTTGACAATCATCTTGCTCTGTTAGAATATTGATTACAAATTTAGATTTACATGTGACAAAATGCCTTGCATGTTACAGTGGTTTTCTTCTTCCCTTTCTCCCTACCCTGAAATTCAAAGGACAGGATGGATATAAAGTTGCTGGAATTATAGGAAGCTGTCAAGGAGATATGTGATCATAAGCCTCAGTATTGGGGGAGCAGACAGAGAGGAATTTATGCAGTCATCTTTCTGTCCAAAGTATAATCCTAACTAGTTTCTTAAAATTTCTTTTAGTTTTATTCTATTACAGACACACTAAACCCAAACTATCTAACATTTCCCTGGCCAAAAGCCATTATATTATATTCATAATTTTGCATTGTTAGATTTACATGTTTTTGCAGAGTTGGATTATTTAGTATATTTTACTTGAAAAATTGTCAATCTTTCCCTTAAAAATCTTCCATGTTGGGGCTGGGAGTGTAGCTCAGTGGTAGAGCACTTGTGTAGTATTTAGGAAGCCTTGGGCTTGATCCCCAGCATTACAAAACAAAAGTTCCTCCGCCTACTGGAGTGTTCTCCCTTATCTATAATCCAGTAAGGCAAATCCTACGTGGACTGTCTTTCCACTTCCTGGTGCTTTGTATACACGATTTAGTTATTCATATAAATCATCTGAGAGAATGGATCTTAAGAAAAACATGTAACAAGCCTGTGATATATGGCCCTTTATCATTGCTCACTCTATTGGATGTGATATGTTTTTACATGATATAAAACTTCATGTGCCACTAGTATGGCAATATGTAAATCAATGGATGTGTAACTGATGTGATTCTGCAATCTGTATTTGGGGTAAAAATGGGAGCTCATAACCCACTTGAATCAAAGTGTGAAATATGATATATCAAGAATTATGTAATGTTTTGAACAGCCAACAATAAAAAATTAAAAAAAAAAAAAAAAAAAAAAAACTTCATGTGCCTTGGAATACTCAAATATTTTAAGTGTATATTCCTGTATCTAAGACACACAGAATTGGAAAGTGGAAATGCAAGAATCTTTTGTTATTCTGTTAAGATCTTATAGTCTAGTTAGAAAGATGTGGTGGTAAGCATCAATAGTTAATTCAGCCACAGTGGTTTTAATTAAAATTACTTAGGAACTTCTGCTGATTTGCCAAATCAGTTGTACAGGCAATCAGTATAACCTCATTGCTCCTACCTGTGTCTTAGAAATACTGGTGCTATTTTAGTCCAGGTTGCCTCAAACAAGAGACCTAATGTCTAACTTTTAAGGAACCTAGGTCAGAGGTTTGGCTAATGTAACTTCACTTGATTATTTTTATTAAAGTATAAAATTCAAAAACAGTATGTATCTGTGATACACTGATAGCTTTATTACATGTAATTTTTTTTATTTTTAAAATTTTTTTTGTTGTAATGGACACAGTATCTTTATTTTGTTTATCTTTTTGTGGTGCCAGGGATCCAACCCAGTGCCTCATGCATGCTAAGCAGGTGCTCTACCATTGAGTCACAATCCCGCCCCTAAATATTTGTTTTTTAAGTAAATAAGAAAAATGTTGAAGAAAAGTCATTTTCAATTGAAAAGCATGCCAAAAGAAAATATGTATGTATATATTTATTTATTTTTTAAAAATGGAAAGCATGCCAAAGAAAGGATAAAGCATGACTCTCATGGGTAATCACTTAACTCAGTTCATGCAGTAGCTGCCTTCTAAAAATTCTTTATAAAAGGAGTCTTTTTATTCCTCGTTCTATTTTTTATTCTCTCATAGAGTAGCCTCGAAGTCAAGACATGTCAGTTCTCTTTAAATTATACCATGATTCCCATTGGAACAAAAGATTTATGTTACAAAGATTTCTCAGCAGTTATCAATAACCTATTAGTCAATATCTACCATAACAAAATCCCCAAATCACAAAAATATTGAAGATAGAGTCCAACTTATAATTTGAGAAGGATAAATAGAATCTAAATTCTTAGACTTGGAATGATTGCCTCTCCTGGGATAGACCTGATTAATTGGGTGACTATCACAAAAGAATAGTTTGTCATCAATGGTCAGCTAACACTTTTCTTTATTTCCTTATTTTCAGCCTGAACCTCCAACAACAAACAAATGGCAGTTGGACAACTGGCTGACCAAAGTCAGCCAGCCTGTGGTGCCTGCCGAGGCCCTGGGGAACACAGAGCTCCCCCGTCGGCACCAGGAAAGCAAGGGTGGCAGCGAGAGCACCGCAAGTCAGGAGCATTCTGAGTCCAAAGATCCTCCCCCGAAGAGCTCCAGCAAAGTCCCCCGGGTCCCTTCTGAAGGCCCCCACCCTGGAAAGAGAACCTGTCAGAAGTCCCCTGCACAACAGGAACCCCCACCTAGGCAAACTGTTGGAACCAAACAACCCAAAAAACCTGTCAAGGCCTCTGCCCAGGCAGATTCTCGGGCCAGCTTGCAGGTGGAAAGTGAGCCAGGACTCCTTCCCTATGGCTCAAAGGACCAGACCTCCAAAGATAAGCCCAAGGTGAAGACGAAAGGCAGGCCCCGGGCTGGGGGCAGCAGAGAGCCCAAGCCTGCAGTGCCAGTCCCCAGTGAGAAGAAGAAGCACAAGAGCTCCCCGGCACCCCCCTCCAAGGCGCTCTCAGGCCCAGAACCCACGAAGGACAGTGTGGGAGACAGGAGCCCTGAGCACTTTGCTCTTGTCCCCCTGACTCAGAGCCAGGGCCCGCCCCATAGTGGTGGTGGTGGCAGGACTAGCGGCTGCAGGCAAGCAGTGGTGGTCCAGGAGGACAGCCGCAAAGACAGACTCCCATTGCCTTTGAGAGACACCAAGTTGCTCTCACCGCTCAGGGACACTCCCACCCCACAGAGCTTGATGGTGAAGATAACCCTAGATCTTCTCACTCGGATTCCCCAGCCACCCGGGAGGGGGAGCCGCCCAAAGAAACCGGAAGATAAACAGCTGCCTGTAGGGAAGAAGCAGGACTCTGAGAAGAGAAGCTCAGACAACTCCAGCAAGTTGGCCAAAAAGAGAAAGGTGAGTAAGGGAGACAGGCCTCCTGTGACACTGTGGGGTGGCCCTGGTGCAGGGCTGGGGCCTGGGGGAACTTTTGGGCTCTCAGTTAACACTGGGGTTTTACCACTTGAACCACTAGATTTTGCCCTAGAAATTAAGATCTTACATAAATTGAAAGGTTAATCAGTATTCTGAATTACTGAAATAACTGCTCTGTACAAGTTTTATTCTTATAGGATGAACTTTTTAATACCAACGTTACATCCATAGTTTATCTCCTGACTCCTCACTAGAGCTGTTAAACATATGATCAGGATAGCTCGTGAGTAACATAGGTTTCTGGGTACATTGCAAAGTACTGGACATCTTTCTTTTTTTTTTTTTAATATTCATTTTTCAGTTTTCAGTGGACACAACATCTTTGTTTTATTTTATGTGGTGCTGAGGATCGAACCCAGCGCCCCGCGCATGCCAGGCGAGCACGTTACCGCTTGAGCCACATCCCCAGCCCACTCCCCCCCTCTTTTTGTTTTTTTAGTGGTGCTGGGGATTGAACCCAGGGCCTTATGCATGCAAGGCAAGCACTTTGCTAACTGAGCTGCATCCCCAGCCCCCTACTGGACATCTTTCATTATGATTTTTGGAAGTTTCGTTTGACACAGTAAAGGAAAGGAGGAAAATCCATGCATTATTTGAGACCCTCTTACTTGGACACACCACTGTTTGGGTAGTTGTCCTTTCTTCACTTTTAGTACTGAGCTCTGGACCTATTTATTATTTGCTTCTTTGAGATGATGAAAGATGAGCACTTTCCCAGTGGTGTTCCCCACACCAGCCTGCTTGGGATCCCAAGACAAAGGCGCAAGAAAGGCCAGCTCTCTCCTGCTGAGAAGGGATAACATTTTTAACACTCTTATAAGCACATGAAAAATGTCTTACTCAGCTGTGGAACTTGAGCTAAGAATAACAGAGGGGGAAAAAAAATCATGAAGCCTGCTGTCATGTCTGAGATCCGACTGATTAATCCACTAGCTAAAAATAAAACACAACTTTAACAAACAGCAAAGGGCAACTGTTATCTCTAGAACCTGCTTGCATGGGATGTGAGAGTGTACACTGCTACCACTGCATCAGCTACAGGTCAAGTGAGCTGGCATCAGGTGCTCATTGGTGGTGCTGTTTCAGTTAGAATAGAGCATATTTTCATCCAAAATGCTTCCAGAATGTTAAAAAATGTAGTGTGTGTGTGTATGCATGTATGCATGTGTATACATGTGCAAAGTGTAAAACTTTCAGAAGGAAATTGTCATGGACCTGTTTAGGAAAAAAGGTGCTTTCATCTAATGTCCTTGAGAAAGACTCATGCACTCATTTACCTCCTCCTCCAGGGAAGTCTTTCATCTCCTGTACCCTCTGGCTTCTATGGTTTTATACGGTCTCCAGTGCTAACCCATTGCATTTGCTGGAGTGAGGAGAAGCATTCACCTCCACAGCGCTGACTCACTAGGTGGAAATGTTAGATATTGGAGGTTCTCTCACAATTCTTAGCCTTCTCCATCACCCAGTGCAAATCTAGAAGCATTGCTTGTGACTCCAGAAAAACTTCAAACTCTCCCTGTTAGCTATCAGAACTGTGCCCTCAGGTTTTGGCTGAGCTCCTCTAGGGCAGCTCATTTATCTTTCTATTTAGAACATAGAGAAGTAATGATCCCTCATTTTAATCGAGTGCATGATTTCTTTAAAGCTCTGGCAAGCAGCTGAGAGATCTGGCCTGGAACAGTCTGTGTGTCTTAGTTATTGACAGGGTGGAGGTCTGACCCCTTGGTTCCCAACCCTGGCTACATTACAGTCACCTGGGAAGACCTTGGCAATGATGGCAGGGTGCCCATCCCCACTGATATTTTTGAAATTCCTTAGGTAATCCTAACGCCTAGCAGGGCTTGGAACTACTAGAGCAGTGCTTGACCGCAGTGCGTCAGATCATGCAAACTACCTCTGTGGGCTGAGAAATTCATCAGGTGTGCTGCATTTAGACAGTTCAGATCTCGGCAGCTGGGAACTTGCCTGAAGTATGTCATTAGTTAGTGACTGACTTAGGCGCTCTCAGATGAATAAGTATAATCAACCCTATACTTATCTCCTGAGCATGTGTCCTTTGTTGTTTTGTTTTACTTCCTGCTGGGCTGGGTTATATGTGGGAGGTATTGGACATGTTATATTCATATCCCATCCTTCCTTGTGTGGGACTGGCTGTCCCCTTCTCCAGTACCCTGTTTGTTCAGTGCTTCCTGAATCCAGCTCTACAGAGCACAGGGGTTCCAGGAGGCAGCTTGGCATGGGGGCCTGGATCCTATGGGAGAGGAAAGGCTGCCTACCTTTTTAACGCTTGGGTATTTCCCCCTAAATATGGATTGTGGAGACTTTTTTTTTTTTTTTTTTCATTTTAAGTGTGAACACTTTGAAAAGCTCTCTGAAGATATAGTCAGAGCCACTGAAGAATATGCCTGATCCTTCACATAAGTAGAATTTACAGCTTTTCTTTGAAGGCCCATTAGAGCCTATTTCTCTCCTGGAGCAAAATTTAGCAAATATCTCCCGAGGGTTCACAGGTTCTTATAACTATTTTAGACTTAAGCACATATAAAGAAGAAGGTCATAAAGAGTAGATGGTAGGGGCTGGGGGTATAGGTCAGTGGCAGAGCACTTGCCTAGCATTTGTAAGGCCCTGGGTTTGCTCCCCAGCACTACCAAAATGACCCCCACCAAAAAAAGTTAATAATGGTTAACAGCTGTGATGAAGCCATCAAATGTGGCACTTTGAAAAGGTACCCACTTTTCTGTCTACTTTAAAGGGGAGGGTAAGGAATCATTCTTGAGGAAACATGAAGAAATTTTGAGGGAGAATAGGTATGAACTCCTTACATAACTGTTGACTTTTATCAATCTGATTGCACTTTAGAATTTAAAATAGCACTTATGTTCTTTCATACAATTCTTTTATTTTTTCAGTTTGTTCTAATAAGTTATACATGACAGTAGAATGCATTTTGACACATTGTACACAAATGGAGCACAACTTCTCATTCCTCTGGATATACATGGTGCAGTCACAGGAGTGGTGCAATCATCCATGTATATAGGATAATAATGTGGGTCTCGTTCTACCATCCTTCCCATCCCTACAGCCCCACCCTTCTCCTCACTCCCCTTGCACAATCTAAAGTTCCTTCAGTCTTCCCTACCCCTAATTATGGATAGCATCTGCTTATCAGCCTTTGGTTTGGGATTGGCTTATTTCACTTGGTATGATATTCTCTAGTTCCATCCGTTTACCTGTAAATTTTTTAAGGCTGAATAATATTCCATTGTGTATACATACCACATTTTTTTTTTGTGTATGTGTGTGGTGCTGGGGATTGAACCCAGGGCCTTGTGCATGCTAGGCAAACACTCTACCAACTGAGCTATAACCCCAGCCCATACCACATTTTCTTTATCCATTCATCTGTTGAAGGGCATCTAGGTTGGTTTCATAGTTTTTAGCTGTTGTGAATTGAGCTGCTATCAATATTGATGGGGCTGCATCATTGTAGAATGACAACTTTAAGTCCTTTGAGTAAAAACGAAGGAGTGGGATAACCGGGTCAAATGGTGGTTCCATTCTAAGTTTTATGAGGAATCTCTGTACTACTTTCCATAGTGGTTGCACCAGTTTGCAGTCCCACAAGCAGTGTATGAGTGTGCCTTTTCCCCCACATCCTCACCAATACTTATTGTTGCTTATATTCTTGATAGCTGCCATTCTGACTGGAGTGAGATGAAATCTTAGAGTAGTTTTGATTTGCATTTCTCTAATTGCTGGAGATGATGAACATTTTTTCGTATGTTTGTTGATTGGTCATATTTTTTTCTTCTGTGAAGTGTCTGTTCAGTTCCTTAGCCCATTTATTGATTGGGTTGTTTGGCATTTTTGATGTTAAGTTTTTTGAGTTCTTTATATATCCTGGATATTAGTGCTCTCTCTGAGATGTGTGTGGTCGATTTTTCACCCATTTTGTAGGCTCTCTCTTCACATTATTGATTTTTCCTTTTCTGAGAAGAAGCTTTTATTCTTAAGCCTAGTTCACATTTTCCAGATTTGGAAGAAAAATTGGAGTTGAGAATCATGGTATGATACACACTCAGGCCAGTGCAATTGGAATGTACCTACAGATGTACCTAACAGGCATGGAGCTATTGTATAAACCCTGCTGGGTGCTAGGCATATGTGTAGCTAATACTTCTTTTCACCCAATCATCTCATAGGTGGATAACCTGTCTTCAATCATTTAGACAAATAACTGAACAAGGGATACATTTCTAAATAAATGCTTTACTAAGAAACTTTAACATTAGGTGGGGGAGTGCAGAATTTCAGTGATATTTAATAGTGTTTTACACAGTTGGGAAGGTAAGTTGTATGTGGTAGGAAAAAGCATGTTTCTATTGCTTGAGATGATTGATTCTTTATTTCCCTTCCATCCAAAATCTGTCTTTTCTTGGCTTGTTTCTCCTCAGATTTTATCCTTAAAATCAAGGGGTTTGAAAGCTCATCCTTTGTAATTTTCTGAAGTGGCTTATAGCCATCTCTTCATGCCTGTCAGTTATTCTAAGAGCATCACACCTGTAGGCCTGTGCAAGCTGAGGCTGTTTCTAGACATTCCAGTCCCTTGGTGTGTGTATCCTCACCAAGGAGGAAGAGTGATTGATTTTCCTTTTCTGCAGCATTTGCCCAGTGAACATGACCTGTCTTCTCATTAAGTCCCTTCCCATGTTCTTGGTGTGAACTGGCCTGGGTAGCCCCGTGTCTTTCTCGATTAAATCCCCTTCAGAGGGAATTGCCTGACTTTTCCAGAGTATTGTCTGCTTCTCCACTTTTCCTCTGCTTCATGTGCTACCAAACTCATTGCTTTTCTTTGGGAGAATATTGAATATAGTAGAGTCTTGGACTTGGTTGAAAGAACCTAGCAGTCCTCATTAAGGCCGCCCCCTTTTGTATGTGTTTGGTACTGGAGTTTAACTCAGGGTTCTCTACCATTGAGCTACATCCCCAGCCCTTTTTAATTTTTATTTTGAGACAGGGTCTTGCCGAATTGCTGAAGCGGGCATCTAACTTGCAATCCTCCTGCCCCAGCCTCCTGAGTATGTGGCATACGGGTGTGTGCCATTATGCTCCGCAGGCTGCTACCTTTTCATAGATGAGATCTAGAAAGGTGCTAGCATCACTTGGCTTCTGAGTAAAAGCAGGTCTGGAGCTCAGGTTTGCTGCCACCTCCAAATCCTGTGAGTTTTCCTCTTTTCTCTCACAAATTTTTGTATACACATGTTGCTGGAGATGCTTGAGAGAGGTACAAGATCAGAGTTCAAGATCCATGTATTAACTGCAGCCATTAGGATTAATAGGACAGTTATAATATCGTCCCAGTTTAATCCATTGCTCCCACCACTGCCACCCCGAGGCCCACGTATACTCTTTGTCACCATTTCAGCTTCCCTTTCAGATACTCCCTTATACCCCCGTCACAGCCAGGCTGTATCTTTCCAACCAGAAACTCTGTGCCCTCAAATAAGTGCTGGTCCTGGAAAAAGCCACCTTCGTTTCCCATTGCTACCTACAAGTGCCTACATGACAAGCCAGGTGCTGGGGCAGGCACCTGGCTGCCCTGGAGGCGTTCTCTTACAGAAACTGACTTGGCCAAGCACAGCCCCATCTCTTCCTTTTATGGTCTCAGTTCTTGCCCTTTAGCTCTGTTCTGTAGGTGGAGCAGCACTTGGCAGATCACCCAAGGCTGCCTGACCCAACAGGTTAGGGAAAGCAAACAAGTGAGCTAGGACCAGATTGGCAGCCAACAGTCTCCTCTGTGGTAGGTGCCGGCACCCTTGAGATACTTACCCTAATGGAACAAGAATTTCTGAATCTCAGGCCTTTGACTGGAGTCCCTGAAATAGAGGCAACCTGGGGATAAAACCATTGGGCAAAGAGATTTCATTTTTCCTCCCAAAGAGTATGTGTTACTGCCCTCTGATTTTTCACGAGTCTGCTTGACCCAGAAGCATCTAAAGAACACCATGCCACCTATCTTTCAGCAGTACTTGGAACTTTGAAATTCAAGTCTTAATTTCTTAATACTCAGTATTCTGGCCCCACTTTAATGATTCTTCCCCCAGTCTATTCACTTGATTTCACTATGAGGCCCCCTTCCAGGACCTTCACAAATGCTGAGTGCCTGCTCTGAGGAAGCCTCTGACTGTTCCAGACAGAGAAGAACAAAGTTCCAAGTGCATAGTGTACAAGGAAACACTAACCTCCAAACCCGCAGACGTGAGCTCAATAGTTATGCAGAATCAATAGGATTGCTTTATTTACTGAAGTGGCTCCTTCTACTAGCTTCTGGAGTATTCTCTGCATCTGAGTTGTTAAATATCAATTTAAAGCATATTATTTCCATAAATCGCTAAATGTTAGCATTGTTAAATGCCAGTACTGAAGTTAGTGTCTGGTGATTTCTTGTTTGTTGGCTCTTCTTTTGAGCCTTCAAATGGCACAAGCAGAGTTTGTGGGAATTAACTCACCGTGAATCTTATTTTCATGTGTGGTTTATAAGGTCTGCCACTTTTGTTTATAATAATAACTAACATGTCCTAAGCAGCACAAAAACATACAAACAAAAATTAGCTCTCATTTCACCTCTGGACTCCAGTGTTTTCTTGAAGAGGAAACTACTTTATGGATGGTTTATGTTAGTTTTGTCTTGGAGACCTGTGTTATGTCATTAACTAACAGGAAATGACTTTCGTGTGTGTGTGTGTGTGTGTGTGTGTTTTACTATCTCATGTTCTCATGTGCAAGTTAATATTCATCTAGATATTTTAGCAAATTCTGACTTTCCCCCAAAATAATTTTCCCATTTTCTTGCAATTCTTGCTAGGCCAGATATGCCACATAGAATCTAAAATTTAAGATAATTCCCTGACCCCTTTGGTGACAGTGAACCTGGGTGCAATTAGGGCTTAATTGACAGGGGGGTTTCCACAACCTGCAGCAGGATTCTGTTTTAACCCTGTTGGTGATTCTTTTTCTCTTAACCATGGTTTGCCATCTCTGAAGTGCTACCACTATAAATTGTTGAACAGGAGTTTGTGTGTTTACAGAGCTTGTCACAGTGTCCCTGCAGGCTTCTCCTGGCTTCTGCCAGTGCCTTTGACTTCTGAACTTTGCTACCCGCTGGTGCTCACAGAACAAACAGCCATTTACTACTTCCTGTGGCATTTCAGTCATGGGTTTAGGCCTTGCTTACATACCTCATATAGCACTCATCTCCTTATTAGGACCCACAAGATACATTTCCCCCATTTTCCCATAGTGAATGGTTACATTTCTGCTGATTTATTTATATCTTATCCCTATAATTCCTTCTTTGTGTTGGCTAATTAGAAATTCAGAACCCAATTTATAGCAAACTATGTTTGTTATAGAAATATAGTGTGAACCACATATTAATCTTAAATTTCTTTTTTTAATAAAAAATGAAAAAAGAAAGCTAATGGCAATAATTTCAATAATTTTACTTAATACAAGATATCTCAAACTTCCATCAACCTGAAAACTGTTAAATTCTCTCTTGGCACCACATCTTCAGAGTCACTTCTCATTTCAGACCAGCCACGTTCAAGTGCAGGTGCTCCCTATGGGCTTACCGCCCAGCCTGCTGGCAGGAGCTGGCAGGAGCCTGCAGGGCTGTGAGAACTGATGGCCTTCAGAGAGTATGCACCTTCCCTTGGCTTTAATTCCTCTCCTCCACCCATATTTTCCCTTTATTTAATGTTCTCACTTCTGCACACAAGACTAAAAACAAGTATCTTTGTAAGCCACCATGAATGAATCTATTTTGAAACAAGACAGTACATAAGTGAATAAAAGGGTTTTTCCAGAAGATTCTACGTAGGGCTGGTTGGAAGTACATACAACTAAAGGCACATGTGTTGGCAGAAGGGAGGGATTTTTATTTTTTATTTTTTGTTCTTTTGAGCAGGGCCGGGCTGTTTATTAATGTCTGGGTAGACCTTGAGCCTAAACATCTTAATTTATTAATTTTTCTTGGAGAAGTTCAGGGAAAGAGGAAGACACAGTGGTGAAAAACCAGTACCATCCACTGTCAGTTAATTTGAAGAATGTTGTTCTCCTTTAAGGCCTAAGAGGATTTGGGATTGATTGAGGATTGTCCTAGATTGACTGGTGGTGACCCAGATTTCTAACTCCATGAACTCAGTTGGGGAGTCCAGTTCTCATTGTGTAGCAGAGTTCATTGAAGGACTCCTACTTATCACATCACTGCCACTTGCTGGAGAGAGCGTGGACTCCTCCTTTAGCCAGTCCAGTGGCAAGGAGGCCACTGTGAAGTCCTTATGTTAGACTTCTCGTACGTAACATAGGTGTTCATGGTCACAGGTAGCACATGAGAACATGGAAAAGGCTTCATGGTTGGCTGTGAAGACTTGTTCTTCTGATGATTAACCGTATTTAGCATTTTAGTTGTAAAATGGGTGCTTTTGAATTACTTAAATCCTATAGTTAGGTTCCCTTTCTTTCCATATTCCCACTAAAATCATATTTGTAGTCCTTCATTTTTTAATAAGAATTTTTTGGGAAGATACAAATGTGTAATATGGGGTGGAGGAGAGCAAGATAAAGATAATATTGGGGATGGTGAGAGAATGGAGAGGGAAAAGACAGAATCTCCCAGTAACTATTTTTATTTTGTGAAATATCTGTATAATTCTTTCTGTGAGACATGTAGAGGATTTTATAGTCAGTTTCTTTTTCAGAATTTCTCTATTCTTCATTAGGAGTAGGTTTTCAATATTCCACTCTGAATTTTATACATACAATAAGTTCGTGGATGTAAGTGAATGGTTCTTTTGAAAGAAGTGGGAGGGGGCTTCATAAAATCATCCCTGTGTTGCTTGATGTGAATATGGCATGTTTTATTGATTCTTTGCCTTTTTTTTTTTTTGGCGCTACAGCCTCGTGCATGCTAATTATTGAGTCTTTTAATATTTCGAAAAACATCAATGATGTGTTGAAGTCTGTTCTTGTTGTCATCTGTTATTTTAGACTTCACCTACCTTTTTTTTTTTTGGTACCAGGGATTGAACTCAGGGGTGCTTAATCACAGAGCCACATCCCTGACCCTTTTTTATATTTTATTTAGAGACAGGGTCTTGCTGGATTGCTTAGGCCTTGCTAAGTTGCTGAGGCTGGCTTTGAACTCAAAATCCTTTTGCTTCAGGGTAAAAGCCACTGGGATCAGAGAAGGTGTGTTACCATTGTGCCCAGCAGATATCACCCCTTTCCGTGGTATTGGGAATAGTCTCTTTTGTGCAAAGTCTGTTTCAATACAACCCTCATCAAATTTAGATAACGTATCCTCTCTGCCCTCACCCATCACAAATGACCTTTTAAGTTCTAATGGGATTACTTTGAGTACACAGATGTCTCTACAAGCTGAACTATTCTCTTTGTTGCTTCTGTATTCTCTTTTCTGTTTTGTTGGTACAATTAACATTTGTGTCGTTTTGCCTTGCTTGTTATATTTCCATTAATAGAGCGAAACAGAAAGAGACTATGATAACAAAAAAATCAGACTGGAGAAAGAAGCCAAATCACAGTCCTCTTCATCCTCATCCTCCCACAAAGAATCTTCTAAAACAAAGTGAGTATGGAGATTGGATTGGGAACAGCCTAAAAAGGTGACCAACTCTTCTTGAGTCTTGGAAAGGCAAAAAAAAAAAAAAAAGTGTTCTGTGGTAGAACCAGTGGACTAATGAACTCATTCTGGCTATTTTGATGATGATGTGTTCCTCTCATCATGCGGGAATTGACAATTCAGCAGCAAATTTAGATTCATCAGGAGCATTTTCAGTAAGGGAAGTTTTCTAAATATATGGAATTGTGTTTTCTAATGGGAAGTACGAAAGGTGTTATTACTTTCCCTGCTTTGCAGAGTGGGCAGTGGAGGCACAGAGGGAGAACAGTTCGCTCAGAGTCACAGAATTTCTGCTGGGTGCTAAAGCTAGCATTTAGACACCACGGGGAGCCTAGGTTCAGTGTTCTTTCTTTTAGAGATGAGTAAGAATCTGAAGGCCAACCAGCCTCTGTCACTAGGGAGACAGATGACAGATGAGAATGGTAGTGCTAAGACGGTGAATAAAAAAAAGTAATTGCTATTTACTGATTTATTCAAGAAATTGCCTCACAAAGTGACTTGGCCAAAACAGGTATAGAGTGCCATGATTGGGAGCCCACTGGGAGGTGAGAGAGGGAGAAGAAGGTGTCAGGCATGGAGGCAGCCGTTTGGTTTGCCTGTCTGTTGGCCAGGGCAGGCCATAGGCTAGGGAGCCACTGAAAGGTAGGAACATTTGGGGTAAGTTAAGACCATTGTCATGATCGGCAAGCTAAGTGAAAAGTTATACAGCTTCATTTGTTACTAATGAATAGGGAAAGATTTCTCAAGGCATGAAAAGCCCCTAAAATTTGGCTTTTTCTACAACATGATTTCATGCTCAGTAGCCCTGCAGTTTTTCATGCCAGCAGCCATTTTATCCTTTAAAATGAAACTAAGCTGTGCGATTTGTGTTCTGCCTCAGTTTAGTTTTGTGTGATGTTTCACTCCAGGACACCGAGGCCCTCCTCAGAGCCCGCAAAAAAGGAAATGCTTCCCCCTCCACCTGTGTCGTCCTCATCCTCGTCCTCCCAAAAACCAGCCAAGCCAGCACACAAGAGGTCAAGGCAGGAAGCAGACATTTGTGGCCACGACCCTCCCAAAAGTGCCAGTAGTACCAAGAGCAACCATAAAGACCCTTCCGCTTCAAAGCACAGAAAAGTACAGGGGAAAGGCTCTGGAAGCTCCGCTGAACACAAAGTAAGTAGGGAAGGTAGTAATTATGCAAAATGGGATGTATTGGTGTGTCTGTAAGTTCTCAAAGTAAGTCCCTAATGATGGAACTTCAGAGTTGTGCCTCTGTTTTAATATGGCAATGATGAGTTCTCTTTAGAGTCGTAATTTTGGGAGGGGGAATAAAAGGTAGTTGATATTAAACAAATGTTAGGATCGATTTGTTCTTAGTAATTCAAAGGCAGAAAATTCAATAGGTTTTTGTACTAATTCTTTACCAGATATTTTGCAGCAAAAAAAAAAAAAAAAATGGTTACCCCAGTTCTTCCTTTGAATATTTGATCACAAATGTTTTGATTATTGGTTATAACGGGAAAAAAATTAACAGCTTTCTCAAACATTATTTCTTCTTATTAATCTGGTCCCTCTGTGTTTGTATTGACTAAGAGAAAATGTTCTATTTGGCTCTGTGAATGACCTGTTCTTTGGGACTTACTTAACATTGTTTTGAGTTTACAACCAGAACCTAAAGTTTCAGTTGCATCTGCAGCTGGGAAAGTGTGTGACCCAGTTCACTTGTGCAGTGATTGACTTAAAATTTCTTTTTCAAACTACTGTTTTTGGATGCTTAAGAGGGATGTTCCTTTAGGACATTGATCTTAGGGTTATAGTATAATTTGTGTCTGATTTTTTTTTTTTTTAAAGGGATCTTCTGGAGACACTGCAAATCCTTTTCCAGTGCCTTTTTTGCCAAATGGTAACTCTAAACCAGGGAAGCCTCAAGTGAAGTTTGACAAGTAAGAGTTCTGGTGCTTTCTTATTTTTCATTCTCCTGGTTTCCCTCTCCTTTGCTTCTTCCCTTTCTCTTTATCTCTTGTCCTTCATTATTTACCTCATCCTCTTCCCTTTCTCCTCCTATCTTCTGTCATCTCTCAGTTTTAAGTTATGTTACCCTCATCTAGTAATTTTAGGTTCCTGTGACCCATCTCTGCTTTTTCCTCTTCTTTTTCAGACAGCAAGCTGATTTTCACATGAGGGAAGCCAAAAAGTTGAAGTGCAAAGCAGAGTCAATGGTCAGTCTTAGCTTTTATTCCCTTCGTTGAATGGTTTTTTTAATTATTAAAAAAAAAAGAAGAAGAAAGAAGAAGAAGAAGAAAAAGAAATGAAGCCAGGCATGGTGGGCTTTAATTCCAGCTAATTAGGAGACTAAGGCAAGAGGGTTGCAAGTTCTAGGCCATCCTGGGCAACTTGGTGAGATCCTGTCTCAAAAAATGTTAAGAGGTGGGGATGCATGTTCAGTGGTAGAGAACCCAAGTTCAATCCCCAGAACCGGAATCGGGTGGGGGATGCTATAGTGTTTATGGTCTCTCTTCTACTACATTCTCCATCATTAAACATGTGCATGGGGCATTTTGGGGTGGGAGTCAGCAGGAGAAAGAAGTATATGGTCTTGCTATTGGTCGTAATACAATCAGAAGAACCAGGATTTTAATGACCAAAGGATAGGGAGTTTCAGTGGGATTATTTTCTTTGGTTCTGTTGATTCAGTATGATCATGGGCCAATTTACACATACTTAGTCATAAGTAGTCTATCTAAATGAGTGAAAGTTGATCTGCTTGGTGGTGATTTAATATATGAGTGAGTTTTTTTGTCCCATTGAGTCAATTCTTTGGATGTGAAAAATGAGTTCGGCTTTTGAAAATCAGTCAATTTGTGCCCACCCTGACAGTTGACAAGGTGAGGAAGCCTGTTTACATTCCAAAATTACCTAAAATCCCTGCAAGACTGACCTGAATGAATAGTTGACCAAGGCCAGTAGATGAAAATTTGAGATAAAGGTGATGATTGTACTGTTGGTAAACATGCTTGAAGATGTGAACTCTCTTTACTAATTGGCCTATGGATTTTCTGGAAGGTGGTGGTTTGCTGTTAATGATATATGTAACTAAGTATGCTTTTACATCTTTACTGCAATATAATGAGATCATGTTTGCCCTTTGTCATATTTAAACACCTAAGACCCTATGGCTTTTATTTATTGAGCATGTCCCCCAAACCTAAACCCAACTGCATGTGGCAGGGTTCACAGGGACCTAAATCTGGCCACTCTGCAGGAGTCATTCAGACCTTGGCTTGGTGCTCTCACCCTAGGCTGCAGATGGGCATCCATTCTCCTGCTCTCTAGAGGGGAAACAACTGAGACCTTTTACAGGTCCCATTGCTAAAGGGTCCCATGTTGGATGCCATGAGGGAGCTCAGGACAAGATGCTCTGTCCCTATCCTACATCGCCCTGTGTCAGGATGACTTGAGTCATACCATGGCTGCACCACACAATGGTGCTCTTTCAGCTGCCTCCTTACTGGAACTGTATGACTCTTGTGAGTTTTGTAAAAGAGTAAATATTTAGCACTATTATCTAGTTATCTGAAACCTATCTTGACATTGGACATGTTCCACACTAGATTCCCTCATTCAAGCAGTATTCCAGGTATTTGCTTGAATCTATACATAGGTATATCTTCTCTCTGCATAAGGCAGCCATACAACCCAGTGTGCCAGGACAGTCCTGCTTTATGTCTTGTGTATCCCATTGCAGTAATTATACCCATTTTGCTCTCAAAGTCTGCCAGTTTGGACAATAACCTGTCTGGTCACCTTTTTCATAATATTCTGTCTTAATGGCATCATATCTCAAAGATGTGCACTTGGCATCCAGAGAGCTAAGAAGTGCTCAGCCAAGTGCAGGGGAGCATATTTCATCTTTACGTGCACTTGTTGAGTAGGGAAATCAGAGCTGCACTGCTGTAGCCCTGTTTGGGGAGAGTGATCACAGGGATAATGCTTCTTAACCTTGCAAAGTACTTGAGGAAGTGGATATTCCCTAATCAGCTTGTTAGCTGATAGTTTCCTTTGCTTCTGCCCTAAGGCTAATATTAATTTCGGAAATTCCATGAAATAGATGGTTTTACATAAGATGATTTTGAGAATTAGATTCCCATCAGTGAAGCAAATGAATGTGTCCTATTCTTCTCATTGAGGCATACTGATTTGACTTCTATTTTTTTTTTTTTTTTTTTGGTCACTTATCTTCTGAGCCTTGGCTCTCTAGGAAAGAAATTTTGAAGCTAAGTTATTTTTAAAAGTTAAAATTTTTAGAGCACTAAGATTGAGTGTTCTGAAGTATATGTCTGCATATAAACGTCTACGCATCTGTCACATGAAGTCGTGTTTCATATGCATGTCTGTGTAGCAACTCCATTTGTTCCACGGAGGTTAGACACAGAACAGTATGTGCCCTGAGGGAAGCACACAGCAGTGCACTAAGGGGAAGAGCTGTTCCTGCTCCTGCCTGTGGCGTGTAGCAGCAGCCTGTAAATTAAATAACAGTCCTAAGCTACCTGATAGGTCACTGCCCTCATGTATTGCTATTTTAATTCTTTTTTAACATATCAAATTGAGAGCATTGGGGAAAACTACAGACTTGCAATTGTTAGTCAGCTGCTCTCAGTGTGTGGTGCGCATGCCACAGGTAGAGAAAAAGTGAGTTGCTTAACCCAGTGTCATTAGTTGAATTGGCTGTATGCCACTCAGTGAGAAGAGCTTTAAGTGACAAAATATATATTTACTTTTAAGGTGGCCACAAGTATCTGATTTCATTTATATTTCTAATTTCTCAAATCCCTCAAAGGAACTTTGAAATTTTGTCCCTATTATCTCAGTACTAAATGTCCCTGATGCCTTGTACTAAATCTAGGTGCCAAAAGAGATTAATCTGTTGGGCTTTAAAATGCTTGAAGATTATTATTAGGGATTATGTCTAAAATACTCCTAATCTATGATAAATGTATTCTACTTCAGATAAACCTCAACATCTACCAAAGAAACTTGTGTCTGCCTTACTTTAGATGTGTAGAATAACCTATTTCTCAAGAAAGTTATGTAATGAATAATTTTGTGTTAATAACAAGGAGTCTTGGTTTGTGTGCTTCCAGAAGGTTGTGAGAGAATAGTCTTAATACAGATTTGTTTTCTTATTTCTAATGAATTTTTGCAAAAAAAAAAAAAAAAGAAAAAAGAAATTTTTTGGTTGGTTAGAGCTGACAGGCTTTAGTTATTTATCACTTTTAGTTGGTTTATTTTCATACTTTTTTTTTTCTGATGATTAAACCAAGACAGTGGAGGAAAGTTAAAGAATGTGGGAAAGGAACTAAATAAAGCCTGTCTCGGACCTAACAGTGGCTGTGTTCTTCTACAGACGGACAAGGTTGGAAAGGCCTTCAAGTACTTGGAAGCCATCCTGTCCTTTATCGAGTGTGGGATTGCCATGGAGTCTGAGAGTCCGGCCTCCAAGTCCGCTTATTCAGTGTACTCAGAAACTGTAGATCTCATTAAGTAAGTGCCAAGTCACTTTGCTGTTCTCTCAAGTACTTCTCTTTCCTCACCTTTATTGCTTTAATCTTTCAACCTTAGCGTGAATACAGCTACAGTACAGGGGAGCCTTCAGGTCATGGGAGCTGGGGCTGCAGCTCAGTGTTAGAGCACTTGTTTGGCATGCGAGGCCCTGGGCTCCATCCCAGCACTGCCAAAAGGTAAAACAATAAGAAGGTATTGGTCCAAGAACTGAATTAAATTGTGTTCTAACTGAAGTGCTAGCACAGAATTACTGAATCTAGCCATATCACTTTGCCAAGTGCACTGAGAAATGCTACACCTTGCAGGGACGGGGTGGTTTTTCCAGTTTAGCTTTCTTATCAGATGCCCTCTGGGCTCAGGTGTGTATTTACCTGCATTTCAACAGGGGGCTCAGTGAGGGCACAACTGCACTTGGTTTCAGCCATAGGTCCTGGTTTTCTGAATGGCCTGCATTGTTGCTCACTGTTCCTGTGTGGCTGTCATGATTTCATATCTTCAGGAAAAGTCAATACAAAGAGCACTAAAATACAGTTCCAAGATGCATCTGTGCCTGGGATTTTCATACTGTCTTTGTTTAACCTAGTATATGGTTTTGTCTCCCTATAGATTCACAATGTCATTAAAATCATTCTCAGATGCCACAGCACCAACACAAGAGAAAATATTTGCTGTTTTATGGTGTGTATTTTTTTTCTTTGTTAAATAGCACTAAATGTGTTTTTGTTTCTTTTGATGTTAAAACATTTTGAAATTTGATTCCTTAACCTAATGCTAGTGAGTACTTGGTTGGGGTTAATCCCACTGATGATTACTGGGAAATGGCACCTAATACTGTTTTACTGAAGACTTGGTAAATGCTTTGGTCTTGTGATTTAAGCTGTATCTTTGCACATCTATGTCTTTATGCCAATATTGACTTTTGGCAATAGTCTGAACAGTGTAGATTCTTGAGGTATACAGACAGGAGCATACCCAGTGTGCTCATGAGACTTGAAGGTACAACGGTTGTTTTTCTGTGGTAGAGCTAGTCCTGTCCACAAGGTGATGCACATGTCACTTTAACTTCTGTTCTTGTTCACAGTATGCGTTGCCAGTCCCTTTTGAACATGGCAATGTTTCGTTGTAAAAAAGACGTAGCAATAAAGTATTCCCGTACTCTTAATGAACACTTCAAGAGTTCTTCCAAAGTGGCCCAGGCCCCTTCTCCATGCATTGCAAGGTAATTATAAATCTAATTTCAATAATTTACAAAATTAAATCATTCTTAATTTACCTCTTTTGCAATTGTCTCCCTCTCCCCCTCTTTGGCTTTTCAAAATTGAATGCTTCATCTCTGTGCTGATTTGCTCCCTAAAGGTAAATTATTAGCATATTTCTGCCGTTTGAGAATTATTTATAAATCAATATTGAGGCAGATTGGTTAACATAAAAGGTACAGTAGTTCCCTCTTGTCCATGGTTGATACATTTCAAGATCCCCAGTGGATGCATGAAACTGCAGATTAGTAACAAACAGTCTATATATACTATGCTTTTTCTTATACATATCTATAAAAGTTTAATTTGTAAATCAGGCACAGTAAGAGATTAGCAGTAAGGTCTGGGAGTGTGGCTCAGTGGTAGAGCATTTGCCTAGTATGTGCTAGGCCCTGGGTTTGATCCCTAGCATGGCAACAACAAAGGATTAACAATATTAACTAATAATAGAACAATTATAACAATACATTGTAAATAGAAGCTATGTGAATGTGGTCTCTCATTGGAGTCTAAGCAAGCCCATGGTTGACTGCAGTTAACTTCTGTGGGAAGCAAAACGGTAGATAAGAGGGGGTTAGAATAATTGCAAAGAACATAGAGTCTAAATTTTAGAGCTTTGAGGATCTTAGATATGCCTAAGAACACAAAACCATGAGGGGCAGAACCAGAGCCAATGTGCTTTCTCCTTCTGTGATGTATCTTCTTGACATTTCAATAAACAAGAACTTTCCAGAACCATATACCTTCCACTGTCTTCAGGACCCACACCAGTAATACTAATGAAGCAATTATGTCTAGCAAAATTATTTCTCCCACTTTGTGAACTGCAATTGTTTATCTGCTGTAAAACATTGAAAAAGAGAATCGTGTTCACTTGTGTTTATAAGATGAAGGTGGGTTGTTCTGCCCTGTAGTCCTTGTCTAGTATTTTCTTTTTTAAAAAAATTTGGTCATATTCCTTGGGAAGTTCCTAGTTCTGATAGGTTTTGCTATTTTAAGAGCATCACTTAGAAGACTGCCCGATTTCCAGAAATTCTAAAGAAGAGACTCCCATATGGCCTCTCTTAAAAAAGAGAAAGTCCTGGTTGAGAAGCAATTTCTTATTTATGAAAGCTTCACAACTCCCACTCTGAGATATTCTAAGCTAATAGGTTGTCAGTCACATTATTTTAGATAATTCCTGTGGCCATCTGCCCAGCCAGACCACCTAACCCCTATAGCTGCTGTCGAAACAGCAGTAAACAAAGCAGACAAGAGTTGCTGCCTCAGGAAGCTCTCTCTCCAGTCCTTGAAAGTGTGTGTTCTGCCAGGCATGCTCAGGATCGTGCGGCCCACAGGGCAGATGTCACAGCGTGAAACTGCTGCTGCTGACCCCACCTTGCATCCTGTATCCATTTACTTTTTATGTCTGAGTGACTTCCCTGGTCTTTTCTCATTTGCTCCACGTTGAAGCACATGTTAACTGGCATGACCAGATATTTAGCCAAGGGCAGAAAAAACAGTAAGGTTCAGTTTCCCAGTGTGTGACACTCCCCGCCCATTTTCCTGCAGTCTACCCACAGCAGTTCATTTGTTGATTCTGTGGGATTCTACTCTTAGCACTTACTTGCCAGGCACTGGGGTGCATCCCAGCAACTTGGGAGGCTGAGGCAGGATCACAGGTTCAAAGCCAACCTAGTGAGACCTTGTCTCAAAAATAAAAAGGGCTGGGGATGTGGCTCAGTGGTTAAGTGCCCCTGCGTTCAATCCCTAGTAACCAGCCTCCCTAATCCCTTACCCCTCCCCCCAAAAGCCATTTACTGCGTTAAGTGCTAGCTGTGGAAAGATTAATAAGACATGATCTCTGCCTCCATGGTGCTGTGACCCAAATGAATGCAAAACAAAAGATAAGTTCAAAGTTGTGTCAGGAAGGCGGCCTTGTTGTATCTACAGTGACTAAAAGAGTATCAGATACAGAGTAGGTGCTCAGTTTAGTGTTTCCTGAGGGGATGAAATGATGATGATGATGATGATGATGATGATGATGATGTGTGTGTGTGTGTATGTATGTATATATATATGTGGGGTCTTCCTAGCATAAGTTGGAACTAGACATGGTAAGAAGAAGGGATTCCTCCGTGGAAGAGGAGGTAGACTGTTCAAGGGCATGGGAAAGCATATTTGGAATACAGTTAGTGTGCCTAGGTCTTCACTTTAGCTATAGTTATTTTTTTGGTGGATGCACACTGAAACTTGGTGATGTAGATTGCAGTCTTCGAGGTAGGAAACCTGCAATCTGGCAGGCTTTAACCATGTCTTTCTCTAACCTTCCAGAAGCACAGGCACACCATCCCCTCTGTCCCCAATGCCTTCTCCTGCCAGCTCTGCAGGGTCCCAGTCAAGTGCTGGCAGTATGGGGAGCAGTGGAATGACTGCCACAATCAGTACTCCAGTCACCATCCAGAACATGACCTCTTCCTATGTCACCATCACGTCCCACGTCCTTACCGCCTTTGATCTTTGGGAACAGGCTGAAGTCCTTGCAAGGAAGAATAAAGGTAAAGGTTTCTGGGGTGGTGATTAGTGGGGGCATGGAGGTCGGGAGGAAATGGTGTTGGTTTGTATTCTATGTTCGGTTTCTTAAAGGAAAGAAGGACACGTGTAGCTGTTTCCCTTTTCATTTTCTCCATTTTGCCTTGTTACCTACTTGTAATTCTCCCTGAAACTTTGTGGCTTAGAGCTGGATTTCTGTAGCTAGATTAGCAAAACCAAATTAGCAGTGGTTTTAGCACCTTGCCCCTTCACAAGCTCTGCTGTCATCATTTCAGTCTGAACCAAAATGCTAGCAAAAGGGCAAAGCAAATAAAGAAAGTCACGGCTGTTCCTAGCCTCAACCCATTTAAGACGGGAAGTAGCACAATCCCAGTGCTGAGTTTGTTTTCAGTAGACGTTAAGAAAAACGGTCAGCTACAACAAGAGAAATATAGCATAGTAAACGGTCTTATGACTTGTTTGGGGAAGAAGGCCCTAGGAGTAATCCAGGGTTCAGGAGCAGTAGGACCTGTAGGTAGAGGAACTGGTTGGCATCAGGCCAGCTACCACTAAGTAAATGCATACAGCAGCGAGCGCCAGAACATGGCTGTGACTTCTATCTCCCCGGCTAGAGAGTAGAAGGCAGCCAGCTGGCTGTAATCTCTACTTTTCCCCACAGCCTCTTAGAGCTTTATCTGTCTTAGTAAAATAATGATACTTTTAAGGTGGTTGGGGTTGTTTTTGTTTTTGCATCCATGCATCCATTGATGAAATGTATAAAATGGCTATTTTAAAACTTCCAGTCACTACCCTAGGCAGGTGTTATGCATCCAACTCTAAAGCAAACCTGGTTCGTGGCCTTCTAGTCTAGAGGAGGGGTGTGGAGAGTTAGCAGGTGATTACAGATTATAATTCTTTTTTTTTGAGATGAAATGCAGGGTATTGTAGGGACATAGCTTCTGAACCTTGACTTTTTGTATTTCTATTTTAATTTGTGTGTGCGCATGTGTATTTACTAGTTTGGGGCTTTTTGTTTTTCTTTTTCCAGAATTCTTTGCTCAACTCAGCACAAAAGTATGCACCTTGGCCCTCAACAGCAGTCTGGTAGACCTGGTGCACTATATAAGACAGGGTTTTCAGCGGCTCAAACAAGTAACCAAAACACCTTAATGGAAACCCAAGTTGACTCCACGCCTTGGGGACTTTTTTTTTTTTTTTGCACATTGGAAGCGTAAAAAACAGTCTCGACATTTGTCTCATCAGGATATCAAACTCAAGAAGAGAAGCAGCATAAGATGGCCAGGAGGTTTGTCCACATAAACTCTCAAGAGTCGTGTTATCATTGGGTGGACACTATGGTTACACAGAAGCAGAGATGGAGGTCAGCCCCAGAGATGATCTTGCCTTTCCTAACTACAGGATAAAAGTGCAATGTAGCCTAATGGGCATGTGAATGGTCTAGAAACATTTCTGTGGTCTTTTGTTTTTGTTTTTTAACCAGTAGGATGGATGTAAGCTGCAAGTGAAATGAGGAACAATGTCAATTCTGAAAGCAAATTCACATCATCTCAGTAGCCATACTAAGTCCATTCACAGAAGAAAATTTTTTTAAACATTGATTTTTGGTGAAGGGTTTTGTGGATGATTTGTTTTAAAAAAATTTAAGTTCTGAGGGAAACTTGTTTAACAGATTCTAATGGCCATCTGTAAAATGTAAGTTGTGAAGGACTCCACTGTACCCCACTTTCTGCCAGCGAACAGTGACTTTGATAATACCAAGTATTGTCATAGTGTATGAAACTGAAGGCAACCCCCTCCCATTGCCCTGTGTACTGCGCGTTCACCCCAGCTCGGATTCCTGACTGTGCTGAAATGTAACCCACGATCCACGTCACGCAATGGAGGAAGAACAAGTGCGCATGGGAGCCACCTCGAGAGTCACTTGAGGCCGACTCCTGGAGGACTTGGCGCTACCATCCCCACTCTTGTTTCCTTGAAGGGTTCTAGCTAACAAGGTGGTCTCCATTGATCGAATTCTGTATTTCCTAACTTGGGGAAGAAGGGAACAACATTTATACCTGACCAGATGGCTAACGTGCTTTTTGATTCTTGTTTTAAGTAGAGATGGAATTTGAGGTGCTGATCGGTGGTCTACAGCTATGTGGTAACTCATGTCTAATCAATTCAGTTTTGTCAGTGAAGAAAAATGATATCTACTTCGTAGAGAGGCTATATTTTTCTGCTACAAATTATTTTATATTTATAGCAAAACTAAACTTTGTGAGCCCTTGATTGCCTAGGGGAAATTGACTCCCTGAGAGAATGTGGAGATGTGGGGATTAAGTAGATTTCTAAAAAAATTGTCACCACATGCCTTCACTCCAGAGTGTTCTCAGACAACTAGATTTGAATAGGTTGAAGAGGGAACTGTGGCCTTCCTCTAAGTTAATGTCATACTGTCTGCATTAAACCAGGTTCGTTTTGAATGGCCTAAAATGAAAGAACACAATCAGAATTCCCACATGCCCACAAGCACAGATTGCTTTTTGAAATTTTGAAGGTTGTTATTGGAAATACTCTTTTGAGTGCAGTGTTTTTAAAAACCAGTTCTTTTTATCCCTTTTAGAAAGTAGAATTTGCTCATGTGTTAAAATTGAGGAGTGAGCTTCATCTGTGCAACTAATTGGTTTCCTTTTCTCCCCTGTTACCCTGTTCTGCACCTCTACACATTGTTCCCTACCAAGCACGTTTCATGTTTTTTGTATTTATTAGTGAATGGAGAACCATTTTTATTTATAGTGAAGACGCCCAAGGTCTCTCTGATGAATACTAGGACTTTCTGGTTTCATAAACATGTAAAGGGATGTGTAGATGCTGGAGCCATGCTGACTTTTCAGTTTAAAATTGTGTGAAGCTGCCCCCTGGTCTCTCCTCCAGCCTGTTCTTTGATTGCTAACTAGGTTAAAGCCAGAGAATGACAGTGGAGTTAATATCTGAGCGGTAAACCTTGATGTGTGATGTGTGATCCTGACGAAGCAGTTTCCTTTACTGATGTTCTGAAGCAAAGCTATTGTTTTTTTAAACTACTAGAGAGCCTGTTGTTAAATGGACAATAATTGCCTGGTAGGTTGTAAGGCCTGGCATTGTGTTTCCTCCTTGTATGGAGGGGACAAGGCACTAGAATCAGCAAGATCACTTAAAATCCTTCTGTCTTAACTCCCCTTCCCCGTCTGCTGTGTCAAGCCACCTGTCAATGGTGAAGGGTTCTGTTCTTTATGACAGGTTCTGATCTATGCGGGTTGTACCAGAGCATGTGTGAGTCTGTGGGCAAGCCACCATGCTCCCTTGACTGAAAACATTCCCAAGTGGATTTCTCAGCCAAGTGTAACAGATTGCTTTTTCAGTGGCCTTATTCTTTGTGGGTTTTTTTCCTCCCTGAAATCTATATTAAAATTTTATTTGTCCCTTGAAAAAAATAATGAATCTGGATAGATCAATTTGTACTACTTTGATCATTGGATATTTCTGATTCTTACTGCAACAGTCCTTGTACCTAACAGAGAATTCCTGATGACTACCTTTTTAATAGAGTAAGTAAAAGGTAGTGTCTGATGAGTCCTTAATGTTCATAAGCCCTTTTTGCTGTTACAGTTGTATATAGAAATCTGAAGGATTTTTAAACCATTTGCACTTTTTCACTGCATGCTTATAATTCCCAAAGGCAAAAATTTGTACTGAGGTAGATCTTTCAAGAGGATTAGATTATAAAATTAAGCCTTTGTATATGTGAAGTTCTCATGGCAACAGTGATAGTGCACACTTCACAGTGAGAAAAATAGAAAAAATTAATCTTAATGAAAACAGAGTAAATCTTGCCTTTGCCACTACAGGTGTGTGAGTGTGTGTGTGTGTGTGTGTGTGAGAGAGAGAGAGAGAGAATGAGAATGAATAAGAATGTGGGAGAATACTGTTTTATTTTAAACGAATTGTTGAATGTTTCTACCCTTCTGAAGATAGTGAAAATGTGAATCAACGAACCTTGGAGCCCTATTAAATAATGAAAAAGACTTTTCCGAAATCTACCAGATTATACTTGGGGTTAAGATTATGAATATACAGATGACATGGTAGCAGTGGTACAGTATGAGAGGGTTCAGCATGCAGTAATCAGGAATAAACTACAATAGAATAATTTGTTTGATATCATGATTTGATCACAATATTAAATGAGAAAAGCAACTGATTTTTTAAACAAAAAGATCTCTTTTTAAAGATTGTTTTAGCCAAAATGTATAGTTACTTCCTTTAGACAAATTGGACATTTACCTCCTTTATTCTTTACTCTTTAGTTCTAGATCTTGGGATGTTTAGAAGCTAATCTACTCTCCCTTTCTAGCTGAAAACTTGCCTTACCTGGTACCTTACATATTAATGTTAGTAGGAGCAGGAGGTTAGTCTTGATCCACTTTTTAAAGCAAAAAGAAAACCACTGTGTTCTCTACAACTGCTATCTCTGATGTGCAAAAGAATATGTAATCTGTACACAAATAGAGAACAAGAGCTGATTCAGTTGTATATATTTGTTGTGCCCTTGTTGACCAAACCTAATTTTGAAATAATGTTTTGCCACAGCTTTAAGGTATGTTACATGGGTCGTCTTATATCTATCTTCTGCTTTATGAAGTTTGAAGTTTATTTGTGCATATTAAGATAAATGAGTTGGTTTTATTTAGCATACTTTTAAATTCTTCCATGCCTTCTACCAAATTCTTTATTTTTTTTTCTTAATGATTTATTTTCCCTGACACTACAAAATACCTTTGAAAATTTTTTATCATTTCTTCTGAGACACTCTTTCCCACTGAGTAGCAGGATTTAAATTTTCCAAGACTATTTTGGGCTTCTGGTAGAAACACAGAAGTGTAGATTTTCTTACTGAAAAGTGAGTACACATTGCAGCTGTGAAGAGATGGCCAGGATTGATTATGGTGGTGCTTGCCCCCACCCCTTCTCTTGTGGATTGCCTCTTCTTGTTTTTTCCCACTGGGAAATAATGGGTGTAAGGTATTTTTTTTCTGTGCCTTTATTATTTGTTTTCATGGGGAGAAGTATAGTGGCAGAATAGCATGGTGCTGAGGGTCTTCCTTCACACATTACAAGTGGTATTTCTGCCATGTAGTCAGTCCTCCAGTCCACAACCCAGTTATGTTGGTTTCTTGGTGGCTGAGGATGCACATCTCTTTGTGAATTGTGAGCACTAGTCATGTTCTTTAGTTCTTATTTATGATGCGTTGATCAGCACCATCTACTACTTTTCTTGAGGTGACTGTATGTTTCTTACTGTTTTGAGGGAAATCACACTTTATCCTGTCACTGTGAGTCAGACATCATTAGGTACCATGCTGAGTAGATGTGCCCTTACTTCTACCTAAGAGGATGTCTCAGAGGGCAGGAAGGAAACCCTGCAGCTCCTCATAAGCCTATATGGAAATATATAGGCCCGGGAGGACAAGGGAATAAGACCACTGACATCAAGGCTGGCCAAGCTGCACTGTCCAACCAGGTAGTGGCCAACCTAAAGGAGATGACTTGCTTTGCTTAAAAGTAGGTATTTAAGCAGTACTCCTCACAGGCAGTATTAAGTTTGCCTTCTGTTCAGGCCATGACATGTATTGTTAAGCTCACTGCACATCCTCCTTTTAGACATCAAGTATACACTGTTCATGTTGGGGTGTGTGTGTGTGTGTGTGTGTGTGTGTGTGTCCCAAATCTTGTTTTAAAAAAAAAATTTTTTTTTCCTGAATGTGATCATGTTTGGATGTTATCTGAGCAGGGTTGCTTTTTTTTATTTATTACCATTATATATTATATTATATTATATATTTTTGCTTTCTTATAACTTTAGAAAAGTCGAATCTTGGTGTTAAATTGTTTAAATGAATAATTTTTCCAGTTGATAAATGAAAATCACTGGGTTATCTTTAAAGTAATAAGTTTTTCTTTAATTTCTGTGGAATAATGTGCCAGCTCTTGTCAACACAATGACTTTGTATGTAGGATAGAAAAGCAGCGATGCTCTCAATGGGAAGATGTGCAACACAAATAAGGGGAACTCCACATATTTTATCTACTTCAGCAATGGAACTGCAACTTGGGGCTTTTGTGAATAAAAGTTAGATGCCTTGTATAGTCCTTTGAAAGAGACATATGTGATCTCTGAGAGAATTATAGTTTTTTTTTAGAAGAAAAATTTGCAAAAGATCTTTCCAAAGATAATGTGCCACAGATCTTTTGTTTGCTGTTCTCTGTAATGAGGATTAAGTGCTGTTTTAAAAAAAAAATGTAATTGATCTGTTCTTTAAATTCTTTCCTTTTCACAAGAGGATCGAGCTGTTGAAAAAATTAATAAAAATTTAGAGAAATCATTGGAGTTGAATCCTTGCTTTTACTACTTTGCCTGAATAAGGTAATTCTTAAAATTGCTATATGATATTGCATCTGTGGCCAGAGTGTTTCACAGGGAATAGTGTGCTCTCTCCTTCACAGTACTTATTGCTTTTTGGGAGGATGTATATGTGGTCAGAAGGTAGCTTAATCTTCTGTTGAGTTTATTCTCAAAAGCATAAGCACATACAAATTAACCCACTGGGGCTTATCCTGACATCAGGGGCCAGGTACATCAGTAACCAAGTTTGCCTCTTTTCAAATTGTTGGGTAAACAGGTTTGTAGAATGTTGGTATTGAATCTAAAGTCTATCTGTTTTTTTTCCCTCCCTTTACCCACCCTAAAGAAATCGTACTTCAGTATGGGCCATTAATCTCTGCTAGATGACACTTTTCACAAAAACTTTCCATGTAATGTCTTAGGGAACTGTAAATGTGAATAAAAGTTGTCTGGGTATGGTCATACCAATTTATTTAACCAGCCACATGGTTAGGACTGAGATTATTTCTATTCTAATGCTATTATAAAGAATGTTCCCTGGCCCTCAAATTTGGTCAAATTTCAAACTATTTCCTTGGAATAAACTCCTAGAAGTGGGTTGTGGGGTGAAAAGATACATTTTCTCCACACTTTATTTTGAAAAATTTCCAGCATATACAGAAAAGCAGAATAAGTAATAATATAATGTTTACATCTATACCGCCACCTAGATTTAACAATATTTTACCTTGATTTTTAATGTAACTATGTATATTGGTGCTGAATAAGCTGAAGACATTATTTCTCCCCTTAAAAAATTCAGCATATATTTGTCTGAACACTTTCCAGTGTAACCACTGTGTCATTACAGCATAAGAAAAACTTTTCAATCTCTTATAGATTCATATTCAAATTTCTCCAGTTGCCCTCAAAGTGACTTGTAGCTTAATTTTTGAACATGGATCCAGCCATGTTTTGTGTGTTACATTTGGTTATCATGTCTCTTTAGTCTGAAAACAGTCCTTGCCTCTCCCTTTTTAGTGTGATGTCCCACTTCCTGGATTTGTTTCCCCAAAGCATCCCCTTAATTCATTCCTTTATCTCCTATAGACTAGTTAGGTCTAGAAGCTTGATTATATTTCACAAGAATCCTTCACAGGAGATGCTGTGCTTTATGCTGGGTGGAATCCAGAGTTACCAAACAAGGTTTTTCTAGTAGTGATGCTGTGCCTTGCTGATCCTGAGTCACTGGAAGCTGAGAAATGTGTTTCACAGGCTTTTATTGTCAAGTTGCTAGAGAAAATTAAGATCTTAAGTTTTCAGAGTATGTTTCCTTCATTCCTGGGTATTGTTTGGAAAATGGAAAAGGAAAACACTGAATTTGATAGGTGGAAAACGATGTTCCTGGTGTTTATTTTTAGTGCATGGGTTATTTTACCATTATTCTAGATGCAGTTTGAAGAAGCCCATCTTGGCAGATACGGAGAAAGTTGTTTTTACCTAAATCATAGAGAATGAGTTATATATACTACAAGGAAGCATTAATGGAGGAGGAAGGTGATGCTGAGCAGTAAACATACAGATGATTCATGCAAGCTAAAGGGAGATAATTTTTAATTTACATATTCAGGATATTGATTTTAATTAGATTATGTATTTCTCTCCAGATATTTTCAGCTTTTATTGCTTTTGACAGTTTTTGAATTTTTAGGTAGGCAGACTTCTACCAGTGTCTGTGGTTTCTGCTGTTGGTGTTTCAATGAGGTAAGTGAAGGATCTTGGTCACTTGTGTAAGTTTTACTGCTGTGAATACTGTGAGGTAAGTAGTACTCTCCCTTTGTGTCTTTCTCAGCCTTTTTATTGGAAGAGTTTAGGCATTCTTTGTGCCTGCATTTGCCTAATACTTGCCAGGGTTGTTGGAAATTTAAATTGTCCCAATCCAGGATACTTGAACAGTCATCTCCTGGGTATTTAGAATCCTCAATTCTACTACTCCAAACAACTTTGAAGCCCAATGGATCTTTACCAGAACATAATCGGGGGTTTATACACTGTTACTTTGGTTGTGATTAGGTAACTGTACCGTCTGGCCTGTCTAAGGAACAGGACTCTCCAGCATTTGTGGTTTTCCGGTAGACCGCACTCAGCTGAAAGTAAGACTTCAGCTAGACACTAAGGCTCTGATAATAGAGGCCTTTGCCCTTCTAACAGACTAGAGGGCAAACCTTGAAATACTTTCCAAACAGACAATTCTATTTTAACTTTAAAAGACCACGTACCTACTCTGGATAAGTGCTTTGAGTCACTCCTCTATATTACTGAGCCCAATCCTAACATCTCTTTTACCTTATTTCATGTGTAGGAGGAAGAAACAATTATGGATTTATATATCTCCACTGCTAAGTATTTCTGTAAATTATAAGCAACAACATACACCAAAAACAAAAAAAAACAGGTGCACATGCACATCTGTTTCTACATGTACTCAAACTAATGGACATGGAAAACTGACTAAAGAAAAATGCCTGTAATTGACTTTAGTTGCAAGTGAGGAGTCTTGAGAGGTGTGGCCTGATGGAGTGGGTTTGCAGTGGCTCCACAGACACAGCACTGAAGGAATCTGATGCACACACCTTTTGGTATTTTTATTTTCTTCTTGGTACTGGGGATTGAGCCCAGGGATGCTTTACCACTGAGCTATATCTTCAGCTCCCCCTTTTGGAGATATGGTCTTGCTAAGTTGCTGATGCTAGTCTCAAACTCTGAAATCTTCTTGCCTCAGCCACTCAAGTTACTGGGATTACAGGCATGGCTGTAGAGTCTTGAAAACAGGATAAATTCCTGTAGGATAGATTCCTGAAAGGGCAATTTCTGAGTCAAAGCACAAACCAAATTTTAAAAACTTAATGTTACCAAACCACCTTCCTCACCATGGATGAATTTAACATTATTTGCATCCCTTTGATGACAAATGAAGTTGACTGTTTTGTCATAAATTTATAGCCCCCTCCCCAATAGAGCTGGGAATCAAATCCAGGCCTAATGCATGCTAGGCAAGCACTCTTTCACGGAGCTATAGCCCCAGCCTCTGGCCATTTATTTTCTGATCCTATGGAATGCCTGTGTACTTAGCTCCTTTTTTATGAGATTTCCACCAAATTTCAACCAATTATTAGATTAAGAACGTTACACCAGCTTGACTGCCTACCACCCACTGCAGACTTCCACCTAAGATGCATACAACAGTTCCATATTTTCCCCAAATCCTATAGGTAGTAATAAGCAATCCCCAAGTTAAAACTTTCATGCATGTCACTGCTTTAGGGTCTTCACTTAAATCATACTACATTTCTAAGGAAATGACATTCATTCTGGATAAGATGGATGCAGATTAAACCAGCAATTTTGGTAAGTTTGGGGTATGTGTGTATTGCTGGATTTTGAACTCAGGACTTCACACATGCTAGGCAAATGGTCTACCCCTGAGTTTTATCTCTAGCCCGAAACTGACTATTGTGAAACCCCACTGGATGTAAATTAATTTCAGCATAGTTATCTGTCTCAGAGATAGAAAATCCCATTATTAAATGTCAATCCTGAGCTTTACTTGGATGTTTATACATTTGCTTATTTTGAATGAAGTTTAAAAAGTAAGGGAAGACTGGTTAGTTGTCCTCGAATGGACTTACATCTATTCAATCATCTGACTGATTCCTTTATATGACACTTCATATACATGCTTCAGGCTGTATGTGGACATAAAGCATTGCTCAGGATACCCAGCTTCTGGATGGCATGTCATCCAGCTTCAGATCAGGTGTTTTGCCATTCAGAGCCATTTTCTCTGCTTGACACCCTTCATCTATTTACACAGATGTCACTATTCCAAAGCTACCACCTTGTGTATTGAGTTATTTCAAACCTGACAGCACGGCCTAAGCCAGTTTTTCTGCTAGGAAGAGGACAGTACCCCTTCTGTGCCTCTGTATTTGTCCTGAATTCCCTATGGCACAAACCTAATCAAAAAAGTAAAAATATGGAAAAGAGGGAAGGAGTGTATGGTACTCTCTATAGTTTATATTTGAGTCATTTTCATGCTTTATGATGAAATTTGAGCCCAAAGTAAGTTATTTTTTCCCCTGGTTAAGCAGCTAACAAAAAGGTGATGCTGATTATGATACATAATAGTTCATCAACTAAAAAATAAATAAAAGAGATAATTCTGCCCAAAACAACTCATCAGATTTGGATCTAAATTTTCCAAAAGTACTTTTTAAGCTGGGGCATAAGCCTGTAGCCCTGACTACTTGGGAGGCAGGCAGACCACTTGAGCCTAGGATTTCAGGCCAGAATGGGCAACATAGAGAGATAAACTCCTTTTTATTTTTTTGAAGTCCCTATTAAATCATTTAAATATTGACTTCAGTTAAATTTGTCTCATTGTAGTAACATCTTAAAAGTTTAAATCTTAAGTCATTTTAATCCCAGAACATTTTAATTTTCCCTCCTTGTATCCAATGCTTATAGTGGAGGTGAACAAACTTAGTTTTACCCTAATCTTTATACCCCTTTATCCACTCCAATTGATAAAAAGTAGATTGGACAATATTTCCATGGAGTAGAATCACTAACAAAAATTGTCGCACCATTTGGATGATTAGCCTCTCCTCCTTGCTTCCGTTTGCCTAAATCATAAATCAAACATGGGTAGACCCATCATCAGGAGCTATTTTGTGTTCATGCATTTGTATGTGCATATGTGTATACATTGTGATACACATATATTTCTGTAGATGATTCAGACGTGTGAGGACACTGAAATGCCTTGTTGTCTGGAGATCTATGCATAAAAGCTTAGAGAAATTTCATGTATATACATTCTTTCCACTTCCTAAAAAATAAGTGAAATCACTTGTGTGATATCCTGGAAAGCAAAAACTTGTGAGGTCTTACATTAAGTCATTACATGTTTGGTTCTACTGCCCTAATTTCCTGAAGCCACAACTTTCTTTACTTACCAACTGCACATTCCTCAGTCAGTTCCTCATCAGGTTCTTTACTTAGGTCAACTCTTTGCTATTTTTTTTTTTTAAACATGCATTACGCACTTTTTTCAACAGAGTCCTAATAGCCTGAGGACAGCTGAGACCCATTCTCCTAAAACTTTACAACTCTCCAGACATATTTACAAAGTGTTACCTGAAAATACCAAGGAGCCACCAGACACTCCATTTGTGTGCTATTCATTACATTCATTCCACTAGTAAAAATTATTTATTCCTCTGGCTCTGATTTGAAAGAACGTGATTTGAGTCAACAGAACCATCTCTGGCCTTGTCCTCCCATTCTTCATAGGCCTTAGCCACTTTACAGGTGTAAACTCTTATACCAAAAGGAACTTAAGTGTATAAAGTAAATGAAATCTGAAGCACAAAAACTCAGTTTTGACTATAATGCACTCCTGGGATTAAGTAAAAGCAATGACCAACCAGCGCAACTCCTAGGTATTAATAGTGGTAATGAGGAAAACATTTTGAAACTGGGCTCAAGTTGCACTCAGTGTGCTAACAGTGCAGGCACACTGAAATGAATTTAAATTTTAACAAGCCAATTTTGAGCTGCAGGCTTCTCATTAGTGCCCTTTATCCAAGTGTAATGTGCAGAACTAGCCGCTAGGGGGCAACCACTTCCTTTAGCAAAAAGAAAGCTGTTTCAAGTACATAGATTTAACCACATTAACATTTCATATAAAGAAAAGGACAATAGTAAATGTTAGAGGGAATGAAGAGAAACTAGGAAATTATCATTTTTCTGGTGAGAAATGAGAATGGTTATATAATATGGTACAACCATTTTTGGATAATACTTTGGCAGTTTCTTTTAAAATCAAGTTACCACAAAACCCATGGTAAATGGAAACGTGTATAGATATATGCATATGATGTAATACTATTCAGTATAAATGTAAATGAGGTGAACCTCAAAAATATTATGGTACCTGAAAGAAGCCAGAAATAAAGAACTATAGTATGATTTGAATTACATAAAATATCTGGAAAAGGCAAATTTATAGACAGAAAGCAGATCACCTGTGCTGATGAAAGGGGTGTGTATGTGTGAAGATGAACTGTGAAAGGGCTTAAGAGAATTTTGGAGGAATGATGAAAAAGTTCCAGATCTGGATTATAGTGAGTCTGTCACAACACTATAAATTTACTGAATTATTGAATTATATATACACTTGGGTGTACTTTGTATAAATTCACCATAATAAAGGTAACCTAAAAAAACAGGTTAACTTAGTACTGTATTAGATTAGATATCAAAAAGGAGATGAAACAAGTAAAAGAAAACTAGAGCACTGTGTATTAGAATGTGATATAAACAGCCACTGTGTCATTCAGTCCTGAGCTCTGGTTTCCAGACAGGAAAAGCAATTGCTGTCTGCAAACAGATGGGGAAGTCATGAAATTTATGGTCTGCTAAGAATTTTATTACTTTTGGCAAAAGGCCATTCCATTTGTTATATTAAACATTTGTTTTAAAAAGAAAATCTGTAAAGTGTGCATGTATGACTGCATGAATGGTGCGTGTCTATACCATGTACAACCAGAGAATTGAAATGTTGTGTTCCACTGTGTACATGAATTGAAATGCATTCTGCTGTCATGTACAACTAAGCAGGACAAATAAAAAAAAAAAAAGTTTCAGGCAGAATACAGTTATTTTCTGAATCTACATCAGTAACTTTGGAATCATTTACAAAGTGATTGATAATAAATCAATGTGCTAAGGGCTGGTATACCTAAAATAACTTTTAGATGCAGAATAACTTAGATATTTGAGGCATTCAGGCCACAGAGAAATGTTTGAAGTGACAGGCATACCTACACCAAGTATTCTTATATTTCCTGAATTATCCTTTTATAAACTAGTTTAAATTTACTTAAGAAACTTTGGGTATGAATATAAACATGATTAAAAAGTTCATTCTGTTAAGGTATTCAACAAATAAACTTCATAGAATTATCATGGTACATAAAGATAATTATCAAGCCAAAATTGCCCTTTGGACTCTTGCAGATAGGGCAACATTTTGCTTATGGGATAAGAGACCATATAGTCCGAGAAGATCTCCTGTTACTCTTACTTTCTACATTATGCATAACTACTTTTGAATGCTTTACTGGACTCTCAGGGAAGCAGGGAAACAAACCTCCAAGGGTCAATATATGAGCTGGTACCTGAGCAGGATAGGTAAGCCAACAGAGAAGCCAAGGTCTCCTGGAGGACCAGTACCATTATAAGCACTGGAATTGGGAGACCAAGCTCTGGGCACAAAGTGAAGAGAATGAAGACATCCCAGGCCATTTTTGTTCCGTGGCCCAGAGAAGCAAATGCAAAATTTCACAGCAAGAGAACGTTCCCAATTTAGAACCTCTAGATTCCCACAGGTATACGTTTGTAAATGTATATATTTACAAAATAAAATTCACCAAATACATGTAAAATGACACACCATAAGGAAAAGAAACAGATTTAGAACCCCAGACTTCATATACTAGAATTATTTAACTTATGATGTAACAATAACTATGTATGCAATGCTTAAAGAAATAAAAGAAACTGAAGAATTAAGCAATATAATAAAAACTGACCGAGCATATATAAGACAGAAATAAGATTTTTAAAAATGAAAAACATGGTAAATGAAATAAAAAGTTCAACTGCTTAAGAGCTGATTATACAGAACAGAAGTGAAAATTGGTATACAGAAAAACAGTTCCAAGTTACAGGAAAAAGAAATTAGAAAAGTAATATCCAAAGAGTCCATGGTTGCGATTTTTAGAAAAGATCACAAATACAAGAATCAATGTATACTGACTGGCAAGTCATATCTAGACAAAGTAACTTTGAAGTGGCAAAGAGGGAAGAAAAAGAGATTCTACAGGAAGGAAAAGACAATTAGTAGTCAGGTCAGAGTGGAAAAACTTCAAAATATTGGGAGAAAATTATTAACTAAATTTATGCCCAGAAAAAACATCAAGAATGACAGTAAAATAAGGACATTTACAGATGAATAAAATCTGAATGAGATTACCTTGAGCAGAATATCCTTAAAGTAACCTCTCCTAGAAATACATCCTTGAGAAAGAAAATGATCTTCAGAAATGTCTTACATACAAGAAAGAATAATGATCAAAGTAAACATCTAAGTAAACCCAAACCAACAGGGAATAATGTTTTTGAGTGGGTTGGAAACAACTAAAATACAATAAAATTTGCAAAAGAAAGATGACTGAAATGTTCTGAGATCCTTTTAGTATTCAGGAAGACACCTGGCAACCTAACTTTAGATTTTTCTTATTAGCATACACCTAATCAGATCTCAATATACATACATACTCCTAACACCCACAGAAAAATAAAATGAAATTTCAAAACACTTTCCCTTCTGTTAATAGATTAAACAGTACAAAAGAAAAAATGGCAAATTGTATAAGACTTACACAATACAAATCTAGTTCTGATACAATGTATAAATACACTGAAAACTAGTCATCAGGCTTTTCAAAAATACATAAATAATTACAGATTTTACATAATAGGCCATAAAACAAGTCTCCTAGAAGAAATAGTAGGGTCAACATTCCAGCTTTTAAGTGCAGGCAATAACTACTTCAATTTGACCCCTAAAGCTCAGGAAATAATGCCAATAGAACAGCAAGAAATTAAAGTTTCTGCATAGCAAAGGAAACAGGAATGTGAAGAGGAAACCCATAAAATGAGAGAAAATCTTTACTAGCTATTTTGACAGAGGATTAATATCTAGAACATATTAAGAGCTCAAAAAACTTTACACTAAAAACAAATAACCCAATTAATAAATGGGCAAATGAATTTAACAGACACTTCTCAAAAGAAGAAATGCAAATAACCAACAAATACATGAAAAATATTCAACATCATTAGCAATTAGGGAAATGCAAATCAAAACTACACTGAAATTTCATCTCCTACCATTCAGAATGGCAGTCATCAAGAATATAAATAAAAGGGTTGGAGTTGTAGCTCAGTGGTATAATGTTTGCCTCACATTGTATGAGGCACGGGGTTCAATCCTCAGCACCACATTTAAAAAAATACATAAAATAAAGGTATTGTGGCCATCTAGAACTAAAACAAAAAATTTTTTAAAGAATATAAATAATAAAGGTTAGCTAGAGAGGATATGGAGAAAAAGGAACAATTGCTATGCTGTCAGTGGAGCTGTAAATTAGTATAATCACTATGAAAGTCAGTATGGATGCTTCTCAAAAGACAAGGCATGGAACGACCACATGACCCAGCTATACCACTTCTTGGTATTCACCCTGAAGAATTAAAGTCATCTTACTACACTAAGACATGAATATCCATGTTTATAGAAGCCCAATTCACAAAAGACAAACTATGGAATAAGATTAGGTGTCCATCAACCAATGAATGGGTGAAGTAAATGTGGTATATATAGACAATGCAGCTTTATTCTGCCATCTAAAAAAAATGAAATTATGGCATTTTCAGGAAAATGAATGGAACTAGAGACTATCGTGTTAAGTGAAATAAGTCAAACTCAAATGATTAAGGGTCCGATGTTTTCTCTCATATACAAAAGCTAGAGAAGAAAAAGGGAAACAACGGTGGGGGTGGATCTCCTCTAAGAATCAAATGGAGATCATTAGAGGAAAGGGAGAGGTGGAGGGCAGGGAGGGAGGGGAGAAATGCTGGGGAGTGATATTGACCAAATTATATTGTGTGCACATATGCATCTTATAACAACAAATCCCACCAGTATGTACAACTATAATGCACCAATAAAAAATTTAAAAATACAAAAATAATTACAAAGTTTATACAATAGGGCATAAAACAAGTCTCAATAAAATTCCAAGACATGGATATTATAACATTTAACCAAAAGAAATTTAAGAAGTTTTAAAAATAGTTAACTTAAAAATATACTTTTAAATTCATGGATCAAGGAAAAACTAGTAAGGAATATTTCAGAAATATTAGAAATATTTATGAAAATGTTATATATAAAACTTGATATCCAGCAAATAAATTTTTTTAAAAAAGAAAGCTTACCAAAACTGACTCAAATAGAAATGAAAGTCTAAAACCGAAAAGAGGTTGAACTGGTAGCTACAACTTTTCCTCAAAATAAATCTGTAGGTCCAGGTGGTTTTACAAGTAAGTTCCATCAAATGATCAAGAAACCAATTATTTTAATGTTAAATGCTTTGGGGAATAGAAAATAAATAATACTCTATAAGTTATTCTTGGGCTAGCAAAAATAAGGAAACAGTCAAAAACACTACTTGAAATAAAAATTAGAGCAAAAGTAGACAAAATCCAAGGCAAAGCATTAGCAAAATACAGGTGTATATTTCAAAAACTGATCATTAATCAAGTTGGGTTTTATCTCAAGAATATAAACATAGTTGCTCAACATTCAAATATCTTTATATGTAATTCATCATACATCACTGAAAAATGCAGAATAAAAAGTGTTTCATAAAATTAAGCACAATAAAATCTTAGCAAACTCAAACCTCCTTGCCCTGATAAAGACTAGAAGATTCTAACCCTAATTAGAATAAGTTATGCACAGTGTTTGTGTGTCAAAATATACTTTACTATCATGTATATCTAAAAAGAATTTAAAAATAAATTGAAAAAAGAAGACAAGAATATTCAATATTGTAGAACTGTTACTACTCCATACTACAGATTAAATGTGATGAAAGAGAAGAGGGGAAGTGAAGAAAGAAAAAAATAAAACTATCTCTTGGAGCTGTTTTTGTCCCCAAAGAATTTGACAAACTGAGTTTCATGTTTAATAAAACAACAAAAGGCAAAAAACACTCCTTAAGAAAAAAAGAAGCAACTTGCTCTACCAGGTATGAAGACATATAACCAATCATAACAATTAAATAATATGCTATATGATTTTTAGGTAGGCAAAATGACCTGCAGAATAGAACAGGAAGTCCCCAAAGAGACACTTCCATGAAAATTTGCATGTAACTAAAGTTTCTGAGGAAATGATGGATTAGTCAATAAATGATGCAGAGAAACACTAGTTATCTACATAGTAAAAGATGAGTGATTTTATCATTTCACACATACACAAATTGATTCCAGGTAGAATAAAGACCTGAGACTTATATTTTTCTTTTCTTTCTTCAGTGCTGAGATCTAGTCAAGGGCCTCATGAATGCTCTACTACTGAGCTACATCCCTGATCCTGTTAGACACTGTTGATTTTTAGAAAACTATCACCGTGGGACAGGGAAAATTTCTTAAGGCATAGAAAAAACATTTAAAAATATTAAAATTGTTTTGTTTACCAAAAAAAGTGAAAAGATAAGCCACAAATGGGAGAATAGATGTATAACTACAAAAAAATTTGACAAAAAGATTAATGTTCTGAATATTACAAAGAACTCTTTAAGTAAATAAGGAAAAAAAATGGACCAAAAGATAAGGGGTATTTCACAAAACAAACTGGAATAACATCAATCAAAACACGTTCATGTAATCTCAGCGGCTCCGGAGGCAGAGGCAGGAGGATCTTGAGTTCAAAGCCAGCCTCAGCAATTTAGCAAGGGGCTAAGCAACTGAGTGACACCCTGTCTCTAATAAAATATAAAATAGGGTTAAGGACATGGCTCAGTGGTTAAGTTCCCCTGGGATCAATACCTGGTACCAAAAAAAAAAAAAAAAAAGGCAAAAAACCCCCACAAAACTCAAAACTCCCCACTTTTACTGAAATTAAGAACTCTTGGGGGCTGGGGATGTGGCTCAAGCGGTAGCACACTCGCCTGGCATGCATGCGGCCTGGGTTCGATCCTCAGCACCACATACAAACAAAGATGTTGTGTCCACCGAAAACTAAAAAAAAAAAAAAAAAACGAACTCTTGGGGTTGGGTTGTAGCTTCATGGTAGCACCTATGCCTATTAACATATGCAAGGCCTTAGGTTCAATCCAGCACCAAAATAAACCAAAGCAAAAGAATCCCACTCCCCAATAGATTCAGATAAAAACTGGTAATAAAATCAAGTACAGATCCAAAAAGAGACATTGGAGGAAAATGTAAGGAATTTTTACATGAGATGGCAGATATTTATGCTATGTCAAGGTTATGATCATCTTACCATGTCAAGCTGAAAATGTCACACTGTCTAGACAACTGGATGTGTTTTATTGGGAATATTATTTTTCTGTGTTCTATGCTCTGCAGTAGTAGATAAGCTTAGTTATCAAGTGAAACCTTAAAAAAATTAAAAACAAAAACCCCAGAATTTTTACATTCAAATAAAGTTGCCCTTCAAAGAGGTTACTATATACTCCTTTCACTGGTGTTACCATTGCTCAGGATGGTCTCAAAAATCTTTCACTGGGCTGTTTACTTTTGAAAATATTTTGCCAGCAGAGGAAAACTTTTCACTGACGGTAGATTTCACTTATGGAAATAGTCACAAAATACTTTTGGAGTCTTGTCTAATGAAGAAATTACACAGGTCCATAATCAAGTTAAGATTCTGGTCAACATTAAATTTATGATGAGACTAATTCTCCTGAATGGCTTACAAATAGCTATTTTCAAAGACAAGTTTCAGATAAGTTTTTAGCAATGGCAACATTACTTAAAACGTCAGAGCTTCAGAGGTTACTACTTGGAAGGACAAACATTCATCTTAATGCATATAGATAGTATCATTTCTGTTCAGTACAAGTCTGAAGAGGCAATTGCTTAAGAATAGAAAAACAAGGGCTGGAGCTGAGGCTCAGCAGTAGCGCACCTGCCTGGCATGTATGAGGCACTGGGTTCAATTCTTAGCACTGCGTATAAATAAATAAAATAAAGGTCTATAAACAACTAAAAAAATATTTTAAGAATTGTGAGGGGCTGGAGTTGTGGCTCAGTAGTAGAGTGCTTGCCTCACATGTTTGAGACACTGGGTTCGATTCTAAGTACCACATATAAATAAGTGAATAAAATAAAAGTCCATCAACATCTAAAAAATATTTTTTAAAAAATAGTGAAACAGCTTACATTAGTTGCCTTTAACCTTTAATTTTTGTAAAGGTCACAAAAAACTTTCAATTAAATAAAAATCTATTATATAAAGACAAAAATATTACAATCAACCCACTAAATCAATTTTGAATTTGAGGGATGGACAATAAACAATTACATAGTTTTGATAGGATTCCATAACAGCAAATAATGAGAAAACTACACAGACCTTTGTAGAAAGAAGTTCCTATTAACATATAGATGCAATATGTTTTGAATTAATAAACTGCACTGATTTGAACCTAGTATAGGTACTTGGTAATACATATGATTATTATGTTGCTGTGCTGGAGTATTATAATTTCAACAGGTATTGATTTACCCTATATTGCACTTTAAAACAAAAACAATTTGAAGCACTTTATAAACAAAATTATTTGACATCATTTTGGACTAATTTCATTATGTTCTTGTACAACTAATTATTTGCAAAGTATCTGAAAAACCTATGTACTCCCTCTAATGAGTATTACTCATTCTCTTTATTCCCAAATTTTACTAAACTTATAATTCTGTTAAGTGTCCAGATAAGAGATTGTTGAAATTATATCAACTATGTTAATAAATAGTAAATTTGAGAACTTTATTTGTTGCTTTTTTCCTGTGATTTGTATGATAAAGAGAAAATGCATTTAGAATCGAATTTATGTTTTATTAGTTACAAACATTTCTATAACTTTTCATATTAGACTTTAGTAGCCTTTGAAAAAAATTATTGGGACGTAAATGGCTATGTTTTTCCCCTTCATGAAAAATCAGAAGTAGTGATAAATTTCCCTGTAGTAATTTCTTAAAAACATTTATAAGTTAGTGTTATAATACTCCAGCACAGCAACAACCTTAACATCCGAGGTTAAAGTGACATGCTTCACAAATACTCAAGTAGTCATCTTCTTCCATTTCTTCATTCTTATGAATATAATCTTTCAACCGCACCATTCTTTCAGCCTGATTCTCATTCCTTATATTTTTAAATTTTAATTTAATTTAATTTTATTTTAATTGCTTTTATTTTTAAATCATTCCATATCTTAAAGAATGTATTTTTATTCAACAAACACTGCATACTGACTGTTATTTATCTTTTCCTATTGTTGTCAGGTCCTTCAAGGCTATGCTTCTGACTTCTGGTATATAATGTAACAAAAAGTCACATTTTCCCTTTATTTCACTTTAATTAGGAGTCTATCCTATTTTATGGGTAACTAGAGTAACAACTTTGTTGATTAGATGACCATTGTATAATAAAAATCAGAAATGGAAATGTAACATCCAAATTCCATACGCATAATAGAAACAGAGATATGTTAAGGAAAATGATTTAAAAAAATAATCATAGGAAACAATAAGATCCTCAGCACAGAAAACAAATATACATAGAGTAAGCATAGCTAGACAAGCATCATAATACAAAAAAACTCCATCAGACATGAGAAATAGATACTTGAAGCCAGGTTTTGAAATTTAATCATCACATCCACTCAGTTGTAGCCGGTCCAATAAATGCTCTAGAGTTAAATGCTTTGGGGACTGGCTAAAATAGTTATACTAAAGAACACTAGTTCAGATTCAGCCAATGACTTAAGAACTTGTCCACAGGCTGAAAGTAGAAAAAAAGTCATTTGGGAACTTTTTAACTTGCTTCATCAAAGATGCTTATCTCCAGCTTAAGCTGCCTTTTTTTTTTTTTTTTTTAAGGTTTGATATGTTCAACAGGCATTGACTTTTGGTATATGTCATTCTGTTCTACTATACTGACAAGTCCAGGATCCCATTTGATAAGGGCTGAATGGATGGAGAAAATATCTCTTAATGTTTCAGCTTCCTTATAAATCAAATAACTTCCCAGCAGTGAACCATAATAAATCCTAAGGAATGACAAAAACAATTTAAAAACAGCTAGAAGAAAGGTGACAAACTATACTGCAAATATAAAACAGGATATTTTAATGTTCTTAATAAATATTTATAAAAATATGTACATATAATAAACAGGTCATTTTATAATGCTAGTTAAAACAATGAAGAGCTGTGATATCAGGTTTATCAATATCCAGGCTTCAAATTAATTTATAGAAATATTGTCAACTAAATTTTAATAAATACACTGGAGGTATCAAACATAATGAGAAAAACAATAGTTGCAAGTTTTCTTTTTTTATCAACATCATGTTTTATTGGTTAATGATGAACTTACATAATCAGCCAAACTAAATTTAAAAAGGATTTTTGTAAAAAAAAAAAAAAGTATTTGTTTTTTGAAAATAAATAAATTCAGATCTGTACAATTAGAAAAACCAGGAAAGCTGCAAATAACAAAATAGGAAGATAATAAATCCTGGGTTCAAAATGAAATCAAAGAAGAAAGTTAAAGATATTTTCAGATTCCTTACTGAGAAGTTATATAATCTACACCACTCTTCAAGGTCTTCAACTGGGCACTAGAATAATATTGATCTAAAATCTTCTCAAATAGTTCCTCTGCTTCACTTTTGCATGAGATGGGAGAACAAAACAAAATAAAAACAAAATTGTAAGCTCCTTCAGATGGAATTAAAACAGTTAAGTCTTTTGGCGTTCTAGCAATCAAACTGAAATCAAGGTTTTTTTTATACAGTATTCTCAGAGCTTTCAAGAATAGAGCCAAGTGGTATTTAAAAATACAAAAACATTTTCTACTTTTTGTAAATACCCAAGAAATTTTAAAAATCAACATCTAGAAAGAAAAAAAAGCAAGACATAAACTGATCAGCACCAAGTAGAAGTGATCTCTAGGAGGAGCAGGTTTCATATTGTGTTGATGAGCAGAAAAATTCACAGTACCAAAGGTTAATACCTTTAAGCAATAGGAACGGTAAAACTCAACAAATTAAATTTTGAATCATCCCAACGAAGATTTCAAGGGTTTGGTGCTACTTTAAACATTTTCCAAAGTAGATATGGTTTCAAATTAAACTGTCTTCCTTCCCTCCTCCATTTGCTAAAGTAGAAAGTATGAAATTTAACTTTATAATTAATAATTCTTTAGCTATAATTCCAAAAGTTGCATTTATTCATAATATAACATTTAACCTTTAAATAAGACTTTGGATATAGTTAAAATTCAAAGGAGATCATTATCAAAATCTTAGTTGTCTTTCTTGCCTATCAAGGTTTATGAATATATTGTTGGTGGCTAGAACTCAAATCACATACAGTCAACCACATTACTGGATCCATGACCCACATCTCGAATTTGGCTAGTTAAACAGGCACACACAGCTACTCCTGCTCCAGCTCGGCAGTGAGACACAGATCCAACAAGTTCCCACCTGAAAAGACAGAGAAAGAATGTTATATTGAAACAAAGTATAATTTTCTTTGTTCAAAATACCAAAGACAAAAACTTCCTATGGGCTGGGGATATAGCTCAGTTGGTAGAGTGCTTGCCTTGCATGTACAAAGCCCTGGGTTCAGTCTCCAGTACCACCACCACCACCACAACAAAAACTTCCTATTGTGGAACTGATTTTAAAAGATAGCAAGCTTCCAGAGGGTGATAAGATATCTCAAAGTTTTGTGTTAACAACTATACCTAGCAGGAAAGTAAGTCTCCCCTTATGTGAAGTTTTACTTTCCACTATGGTTACCTACAGTCAACCACAGTCTGAAAATATTAAATGGAAAGTTCCAGAATTAAACAATTCACAAGTTTTAAATTGGACATGTTTTGACTATATGATGAATCTTACATGGTCCCACTCTGTCCTAACTGGGTCATGCATCAGCCCTTTGTCCAGCACATCCTCTATAGACATTACCTATCCATTAGTCACTTAGTAGCTACCTCAGTTATCAGATTAAAATTAAATGTGGTGATATCAAAGTGCTTGTATTTAAGTAACCTTCATTTACTTAATAATGGTCCCAAAGTACAAAAACAGTGGTGCTGGCAATTTTATTATAGAACACTGTTAAAACTGTTCTATTATTATTATTATTAGTTATTGTTTGTATTTTCTGTGCCTAGTTTATAAATTAAACTATCATGATATGTTTAGGAGAAAACAATACATATATAGTTTGGTCGTATCTGTGGTTGTAGGCACCCATCTGGAACATTACCCATGTTTCGAGGAAGGACTACACTATAAATGGAGTAGGGAAGGAAGAAAGTTTAACTTGAAACCATACACATTGTTATAACACTACAGTGTTATAACACTCGGGAGTCATCTGTTATTGGACTATACCATTGAGAAAAAAATGTAAATTACCTATTCAGCACTGGATCAAATGCTTCTACTGTATTTAAGTATGCATTGCCATTATGACCACCGACTGCAAAGATTTTTCCCATCACTGTTGCGATCCCCACTCCACCCCTGGGAGTAGTAAGTGCTGCCACATAATCCCACTTGTTGCTTCGAGGGTCATATCGCTCAACTGAACTCAAAGGAGAATTATCATCAAAACCACCTACATAAAAAATATTTTAAAATAGCATTACCATTCATAGAAATTAACTACTAAATCTTAATTCAATAGCTTCTATAGCCCAATCTTTTAAAACTATATAGAATAGTTTAAAGAAAACTAGAAAAAAATTTATCCCAATACCCATTTACCACCAAAAACTATTACTAGACATTTTCTACAATTCAACTTATAATAATTTAATTAGTATTTTCACCTCAATACTAGAATTAAAAATCTAAAAGTGGGTAAAATTGGAGTCCCCTTATTTAAGCAATTTGGAAATCAAGAAAAAAAGTAATCATTCATATAACTTGTCCTGACCTTTCTTGAAGCAGGCAAGACTAAGATTCTTTCTCTGTTTATTATATTTTTAAAACAGTAAGAAGGCTTGAGAAGAAATAAACTACATTAGGTCATATGGTTAATCCAGATATAAGCTGAAGTTTTTCAGTTGTTCTCCTACATACTATTATTGCCAGCACAATTAGATGGTAGACTACGAATTCTCACCAATTTTTGTCAAAACCACATCTTCCTCCTATATATTCCAAATGATGACTTTTTTTTCTATAGATCAGTTTAACAATGTGTTAATATATTTCTGAGGGTTAAATACAGACTATTATTTTAACAGTGTTCTATTTTTTTTGGCTTCCTCTAAATCTAAATGAATAATCTCTCTCTTTGGTGATTCCACCTACTTTCCTGAGAACAGGAGTGTTGATATTATCTTCATAAACAAAGTCAGTTTAAAAAGGAAAAAGAAAAAAATGAAGTGCTCTTCTCTAATAGGTTTTATTAAATCAACTGAATTGAAATAAAATCTTCCAGTTTTTGAGAGTGATCTGACTTTGATCAACGTATAATAATATCACTATAAAATTTTCACTGTAATCATTTAGTTTTAATTATTGCTCATGTTAACATAAAAAAGTTTTTAATAGTTATGTTTTCCATAGCCTTCTTTCACTGATTGCATATCATTTCTCTAGATTATGTACATAAATTGATAATAATAAAAAATTCGGGCTGGGGTTATGGCTCAGCGGTAGAGTACTCACCTAGCACATGTGAGGCCCCAGGTTCAATCCTTAGCACCATGTAAAAATAAATAAAATAAAGGTATTGTGTCCAACTACAACTGAAAAATAAATATTAAAAAAAAATTCAAGGCAGGGCTGGAGATATAGCTCAGTGGTAGAGCACAGGCCTAAAATGCACAAGGCTCTGGGTTTGAGCCCCAGCAATGCCAAAAAAAAAAAAGTAAAAATAATGTAGAGCAGAAGAAGAGACAAAGTAGAATGCTAAATAGGACATAAGTGATCAATAAGGGTTTTTTTAATGTCCAACCTGAGTAATTCTTAAATGTTTACCATGTCTATTCTAACTATAAAGGCCCAGAAGATTCAGTAAGTAAACATGACAAAATCCTGTTGATGTGTAATGTACCAATATCTAGGGAAACAGGGAGCTGAGGATGGTGGCAACAGTGCAAGAATTTCAGATTCAAACAGAACCAAGTTCAAATTTCATCTCTTGTTTAGCCATGTGACTTTAAATTCGTCACTGTGTTTGAGTCTCTGACTTCCTTATAGAGCCCCTGTGATAATCAGGTGAGATCTAAAGGTAAATTGTGCTATTTCCTGTTTCTTGAACACATATGAGCAATTAAAGAGTCAGTATAATGTCTATTTGCATATATTTAAACATTAAGAATATTCCATTCTTTTATTAAGAACTATAAGTTATACTGGGTTCAATAGTCTGTGCCTATAACCCTACCAATTTGGGAGGCTGAGGTACACGGATTGTAAATTCTCACTGTTAGCCTGGGCAACACACAGTGAAACCCCATTTTTAAAAAAGGAAAGAAAACAACACTATAAATTACATAATACAAACAATGCACACAGTTAAGTGTGACATATGCTAGTGATAAACTCTGAACTCATTTCCTCATCTGTAAAGGAAGGGATTACTAATCACAACACAACTACTCATTTGTTGGTAATTACAAAGTGCCAGACAGTTTGAGATATTTAACATACATTGCCTCTAATTCTTAGAATAAAACATATATTACCTTTAATAATTAAAATAATTCTGAAAGATGGGCATTATTATTTCCATTTCATAATCATTTAAAGCCTTGCTACTGAATGTGAATGAAGCTGACCTTCCTTTGGGAGCTGTCAGAAATACAGAAACTATAGGACCCCTCATTTCCAGATTACTTGAATGCATAGTAAGTTTTTGTGGGGGGGGATGGGGACAGATACAGGGGATTGAACTCAGGGGCACTTGATCACTGAGCCACATACCCAGTCCCATTTTGTTTTTATTTAGAGATAAGGTCTAACTGAGTTGCTTAGAGCCTCACTTTTGCTAAAGCTGGCTTAGAACTCATGATCCTCCTGCCTTAGCCTCCAGAGCCACTGGGATTACAGGTGTATGCTACTGTGACTGGCATAGGAGGGTTTAAAAAAGTACTGCACTGATATTCTTCCAATTCAGTGTTTTAGTAAGTCAAAAAGCAAAACAAAACATTGCACAGCTGTTATTCATGACATATCTATATGTTTACTTAAAAGTTTCAACATAATTTCCTTTGAAATGCAATAGAGAAAAACAAGCCTTAGAAGTATATATATCTACATATAATCCCCTAGTTTAGGTATATTTCTATTACTAGAAAAAGAAGTTTTAAATGTGAAAGATGAAGATTTACATAAAAAAACATGAATATGAAACTTAAGAATTCAAAAACACATCTCAGGACTGATTCTAAAGGTTAAATATAATTTGTTACTGCATTATTTCATGATATTTGTTGTTGTATATCCTGCTACATTTAGAGAAATACAATCCACTCACCAACAACATATAAGCAACCATGAAGCTCACTAACTCCATTGCCTGCTCTTCGTTGACCCATTTCTTTAACTTCTATCCACTTATCCAGATGTGGATCATATCTCTCTACACTAGATAAAGAAGCCACTCCATCATTGCCTCCTACAGCATAAACATAGTTCTAAATGGAGAAAAACAAATATAACATATGACATTAGATTTGAATTGATTTACATATGGTCCTATAGCAGAACACAATGTGCAAGAAAGAAGTATTTCATAAAATAATATGGCATAAAATCAATAACTGTGTACTAGTGATATGACTGTATCAGACCTTTCTTTATTTGATTATGGATGTGATTCAATGCAATTCAATGGGCAAGTTGCCACATTAACTTACTATTAGAGCCACAGAGCCAACTCCTCCACGGGGAGTGTTCATTGGTGCCACTGTACTCCACTGATCAGATTCTATGTCATATCTCTCCACATCATTGAAGCATGTATTGTCATCTAATCCTCCAATTGCATAAATTGGTCCTCCTAAGGAAGCTAAGGCAATTCCTCGCCTGCAAAAGCAATAAAATATACCTTGGCATCTGGGTTGTTTCCAGGAAAACAAAATACCAAAAAAAAAAATGTGCTAATGCAAGTCATTTAATTTTATCAAAGCTTCTAAACAGATAGCTCCAGAGTGCAACTCCAAGAATGTGTAGCCTACATAGGCTACTTTAAACTCATATCAAATAATGAAGTAAAACCCAACAAAATAGTATAAAAAGAGTCCAAAATAATCAATTTTTTAGTAAAACATACAATTGTAAAATTGAGGGGCTAATGGGATGACAGAGTTTGCTATGGAGATCAAAAACCAAATTCTCATTTCTGCATCCATGTTATTACAGAGCTCATTTTATTACAGAGTATCATCACACCATCACACAAAATAATATTCATTTTTTATATTACAAGCTTTATGTCACAATGCTCTATCTACTTATTTTATTTTTTGCAGTACTAGGGACTGAACCCAGGGGCACTCCACCACTGAGCCACATTCCCTAGCCTTTTTTGAGACAGGGTTTCACTAAATTTCCCAGGCTGACCTCAAAATTATGATTCTCCTGCCTCAGCCTCCCAGTCACTGGGATTAAAGGCATGTGTTACTGTGCCTGGCACAATCCTTTATTTTTTTAAGAGCATTCATTCATTCATTCATTCATTTATGGGAAGGAAGAGACTCAGCTCCTTTTAAGACTAATTTATTATAATCATGATCAGAAAAATGTTATTTTCTTTTTGCTATACTGGAGATTGAATCCAGAGATGAACATGATAGGTAAGCACCTTATCACTGAACTATATGCCAAGTTCCCTTTTTAAGAAATATTACTTTGAGACAGGGTCTCACTAAGTTCATGAGGCTGGCCTGAAATTTCTGATCATCCTGCCTTAGCCACCTGATCTGTTGGTCTTATAAGCCTGAGCCACCATGCCAAGCTTCAATTTCTTAATACACTGTACCAATAAAAAATTGGAATATTCTAAAACTATTATCTGTCACTAAAGCTGAAAATAAAGTAGTGTTGTAATTTATTTATTTGCAGGACTGGGAATTGAACCTAGGGCCTTGCAGATGCTAGGCATGTACTCTAACTCTGAGCTACATCCCCAACAGTAGAGAATTTCATAAACCTCAATTATCTTGCTTCTTTATCTGAGACACATCTGTTATTAATGAATTAATATAGGTAAAGCACTTAGAATACTGCCTGGCCCATTTTTAGTGCTCTGTATTATTACAGGTTGAACACCCCTCATCTGAAATTTGTGAGACCAGAAGTATATCAGCTGTTGGAATATCAACATAGACTTTACAGGTGTAACATCCCTAATATGAAAATTAAAAACTTTTTGGGTGCTGCTTTAAAAGTCTCAGATTTTAGAGCATATTTAATTTCAGACTTTCAGAACAGCAATGCTCAATCCGCACAAAAGTGGCTACTCCAGATTCTAACTCTACGTTTACCAAAGAGTATCCCTAGGAAAGAATTATTAAGGATAATGTTATCTCATTCATTTTTAGTCTCCTTTGCTTCTTTCCACTGAGGTATAATGCTGTGACTTACAAAATACTGCTTATCTGTATGAACATGTGCATGTTTACATTATTAAGTTACAAAGTCCATCATTAAGTTAGAAAGTTCCCTAAGGCTCTGGTTCTAAGCCCTCATAGCACCCTATACTACCTTTCCTCAGCAATCTCATTCTTTCCATGGATTATGTTAGATGACTCAATATACATTCAGACATATTTTCACTTTAAACCTCACATCTGTCTTTTTGGCTCTTCAACCTTAACTTTAATCTGAAATGAAACCCACTGTCCATCTCCCTGCTGGAGGCAGAATTTCAAGATGCTCCCCCATGATCTTCAGTTCCTGGTGTTACCCAGTGATTATGCTACATTATATGGCAAAAGGAATATTGCCAGAGTGGGCCTAGTCTTGTGATTATACAAGCCCTTTAAAGCAGAGAGATCCTCCAGTTTGCAGTCAGAAACTCAAGGAACAATGTGGGGTCAGCATGCTGATGCTTTACTGAAGATACAGGGGAACATGTGGGAAAGATCTCCTCACCCTGGCCAACTGCCAGTAAAAATAAGTAGTTCAGTCCTATAACTACCAGAAGTCAAATTCTATCAATAAACTGAATAACCTTAGAAGAAGCTTCTTTCACTTGAGACTCCAGATAAAAGTCTAGCCCCACCAACACATTGGTTTGGTCTTCTAAAAGCCCAAGCAAACCTGCAGGACTTCTGAACTATAAGCTAATAAATGGATGTTATTTAAAGCTAATTTTGTAGTAATTTGTTATATGGCAACAGAAAACTAACATAACTCCATGAAAAGACAAACAAAAATTTTATGTGGTTGACTAACTTGCTTAATCCAGTCAGAAGTAGCACTACTGCCTGTAATCCTAGTGGCTCCGGAGTCTGAAGCAGGAGGATCACAAATTCAAAGCCAGCCTCAGCAACTTAGTGAGACCCTATCTCTTAATAAAATACAAAAAAAGGGCTGGGGAAGTGACTTAGTGGTTGAGTGCCACTGGGTTTGATCCCCAGTACAAAAATAAAATAAAATTAAATTAAATTAAATACTAAAAATAGCACCACTGTCTATGTAATTGCTTAAGTCAGAAACTGAATTTTCTGTTTCAATTTTTATCACTTTATTCCAAACTACCATTATTTCTTGACTAAACTGTTACAATAACTCTTTTTTAATCTGTCAGACTCTTTTTACATTAGGCATTCTCATAACCCTTCTCCCTTTTATATGTAGAGAATCTCTGAAAACAGAAATCTATCACTTACCTACTAATTAAATGTATTTTATATAAATTTATATTATAAATATAAGCATACATATATGTTTATCTACTCCCATCCAAAGGTTGAACAGGCTAGAGTACTAAATCATATACCTTTAGACTACTTAATATATTTTAATTTATTGTAGGTGAGAATTTAAAATATTAAATCTCATGTTAAAATCAGTAAAGAAAACATACACTGGGGGATATCTTATTAACATGACAAAATATATGTGCCTTAGTTTTAAAGTCAGCATCTTATTTTACAAAGAGAAACACTAAGACATTTCCAGTAAGATAAGGAACAAGATAAAAAATACCTACTGTCTGTTTCTATTCATATTTGTTGAATTATCAGCAAATAAAATGACAAGGAAAATCAACTAGAAGTTTAATCAGGTGTGGACAAAGTTGGCAAAAGCTGAATAGAGTCTGTAGATTAATTAATAGCACTGTATCAATGTTAATTTCAATCATATTGTGGTTGTGTAAGATGTTAACGTTATGGAAAGTTTGGTGAAGGGAATACAGTAAGGTGTATCCTCTAACTTTGGCACTACTAGCATTTGGAGCTAGAAAATTCTTTGCTACAGGGGACTGCTGAACATTTGTAGGACTGTTAGCAGCATCCCTGACCTATTCCCACTAGATGCTAGTAGCAACTTGCCCACCCTCAAACTAATAACCCAAACTCTGGAGACACTGTCAAGTGTTGCATAGAAGGGGCAAAATTATTTTTAGGTGAGAAACAGTGATACATATAAACTCTACTATTTTTTGCATCTTTTCTGAAAAATCTAAAAGTATTTCTAACAAAAATGTTTTTTTAAAAAAGCAATGTTCAGATATAAGTGAAAACCATGATTATAGTATGCTAAAATGTGAGTTCATTCTTAAAAAATATAAAAGTTATAACAAAGCATCACTTGGGATGCTTTAATAAAATGTATTTAAGAAGGTAAAGTATGTAAAAATAGAAATTTAAAATAGATCTTTCAACTTTAGAAACTTTATTTTCTGTCAATTCAAAAGAAATTTCCATGCTGATCTACCTCTTTGTGTGCATTGATGCCTTCATCATCCATTTATTAGTGAGAGGATCAAACATCTCCATGCTACCTAAATGTTCATTTCCATCATGTCCACCTACTGCATACACTTTACCTGTCAAATAAAGAAGTATTTTCATTTGATTCCAAATAAATAGATATTAATGTTATTTTATATAAACAATATAATTAGAATGTCATAATATATATATTCAACAACTGCTGTTCACATCAACATCATGATCATTATGATCATGTTTCAGTACTCAAATGAAAACCAATGTATACTTTCGCTAAACATGTTATTCTTTATGAAGTTATTAAACACTCAAACAGTACCCTCTAGGGTTTAGTAAATGCAATCACTGTCATGCTCTCAAATAATGCTTAATAAAATTAAAAAGCACTCTAAACATGTTGTTTAAAGAAAGTATAAAACTGCCAAAACAATATGATCAATTTTTTTTCCTAAATGAAACACAGAAAAAAGGGAAAGACCATATACTAATATGTTAACTGGTTATGTACAGGTGCTTGGGATGATTATTAATTTTTATTAAATGTTTTTATGTTTTCCCCAAAAAGTATTCATACTATATAATCAGGGGGAAAACTACTTTTTAAAAGTTTGTAACAATTTATCCATGCAATTAATTCATTTTCAGTATGAGTTAAAAAATCTGATTTCAGTAATAATAATTAGTTATGGAAAGAAGCTGATACACATTTATAATTACTTCAATAAACATTTTTCCTTAGTTTAATTTTTTGCAAATATAACTCAGATAGTTTATTTTAATTCATTATCTCCCTTTTCCCAGATATTCATCTCATCTCAACATTATACACCTATATGCAACAGATTTTATACTGAGCATCTGGAACACAAAGTAAACAATCACTACCAAAATATTTTATTGATATATTAAAAATATCTGACAAAAAGAAAGAAGTTCTCAAAGTTCACAAATTTTTAAAAAGAATACTGTGATCCTGTGATGTGATGTTAGGCAATAGTAGGCCCACCTTCCACAGAGATTACACCCACATGTCGCCTTCGGCTATTCATTTCTGGTCCAAAGAACCAACTGTTTTTGTTGATGGAATAGCATTCAATACTTCGAAAGGGGTCACCAGATCCACCTCGACCACCTACACAAAACAGCACACCTACAGATAAAGCCACAAGATAGAGATTAAAATCACAGCTTCCAAATTTTTTTAAATTAGTGTGAGAAAATATTTTAAAAAGTCCAAATTTTGAAGACTGGTTAAAAAAAAAGATGAATTATTTGGATAATATTCAATGTAATGTTACTAGAAATCAAATCTAATTGTCCTCCCTCATTTGAACTTCTGAAAAAATAGGAACATTAGCTATTTCTGCTTACTAACATCCTATTACAGTATGGTTTATACCCTCATCCACTCTGTAAAACTTCTTTCTAAGGTCATAACAAAATCAACCAACTCCTAAGTTAATTTCTTCTTAATGGGCACAAATGCAACATTCGATACACTAATCATCCTATTTTTTAAATTATTTGCTTTCTTGATATCTGTAATACCAAAGTCTCTTTTTTGTCTCCTAACTTTTCTTTCCTTCTATTTTCCAGGATCCATCTTGGCCCATTTCTCACATACTTTATGTTCACACAGGAAAAGTTCATCCCTTTAACTTCCAACTGTATCCTAATAACTTCCAATCCACATTTCATTTTTTCTTTTTTCAGTATCGTGGACTGAGACCAGGGGTGCTTTACCACTGAGCAATACATCCCTAGTTCTTCTTTAAAATTGTTTACTTTTATTTTAAGACAGGGTCTTGCTAAATTACTTAGGCCTTACTAAATTGCTGAGGCTGGCTTTGAGTTTAATAATCCTCCTGCCTTGGCCTCCAGAGTCACTGGGATTACAGGCGTGTGCCACCGTGCTCAGCCCAATCCACATTTCTAAGCCACATTTCTGGTTATTGTTCTACAAGAACTTCAAAACCCAGTGTGTTCAAAAGTCTCTCCCCTTTTTGTCTACCTTAACAACTTCTTCCTTGATTGGAATGTCCTACTCCTCTCTCTCTATTCCTTCTGCCACAGTCTTACTTCAGGCCCTCATCAAATACTACCCAATTAGAGAATAATGAAATTCTGTCCTCTCTTACTACTTAAAAGCCATTTTGCTTTCAGATTGTCAGCAGAATAATCTAAATAAAAGATTCTTTCAACAACTTCCCATTATCTCCATAAAACTTCAATAAATGCCACTGAATTGTACACTTAATGATGGTTAAAATGACAAATATATGCTATATACCTTCACAATTAAAAAAACAACAACACAAATTTAGTATGAATCACAATCATCTAACGAACTTAAAAAAAGATGGCTAGGCTTGACCACCCCCCAGAGTTTCTGATTCAGTAGCCTTGAGGTGGGTTCAAGAGTTTATATTTTTAACAAGTTCCTAACTGACTGCTAATGTTGCTGCTGCACAGTGACCACTTCTTTCACACTTTGAGAAGCACTAACTGCCTTATAGGGTAAAACCTTGGCTCAGCATGAAGGCCCCCCAGGATCAACCCTTTCTCTTCCTTTTTTTTTTTAAATACTTCATGTTCCTGCAACATATTTATACTATCATTACTTAGCATACAATAATTTAAAATAATCTATTATGCCACTAGTCTTAAGATAGGTTAAAGGAGTACATTAAGCATCCCCCCCACCACCACTGTGGTATTGGGGATTAAACACAGAGGTGCTCTACCACTGAAATATATCCTTACCCTTTTTATTTTGATACAGGATCTTACTAAGTTGCTGAGGCTGGCCTTGAACTTGTGATCCTCATGCCTCAGCCTCAGCCTCCCAACTCACTGGGATTATAGTGCCACTGTAACTAAGCATTTATGCACTAACAGGGACTAGCACAATGTGAGGTATAGACCAGGCATTCTGTAAATATAAATGAATTGAACATCTTTTCCTTAACTGGCACCCAGAAGACTATCTATTTATTATTCAAAACCAGGAGTGATATTTACTTTCTCTTTAAAGCCTTTTCTGACCTTTCCAAGGTAAAAATAACCATTCTTTATGTGTCTCACTATACTTTGTGATAATATCAAAGTACTTGTAATACTTTATTGAATTTGTTTATTCAAATGTTTTTTCCCTAGACCAGACCACAGGTTTCCCCAGAAATGAACTGCTTATATTCTATTTGTACTTCTAAAGCCTAAGCACAACCTGCCACATGATAGACAGTCAATGTTTGCTTAATGATTACATAAATGAATGACTAGAACAGCTTGTGCTATCTTTTCCAATTGATGCAACAGTTTACAGAATTGTAATCATTTTGCAGTGCTGGGGATTGAACTCAAGGCTTTGTACATTCAAGGCAAATGCTCTAAACACTGAGCAAGACCCCCAGCCCCAATATAATACTTTAAAGTCAGAGAAATTTAAAGTTAGAAGAGACTTTAAAGATCATGGAGTCAAATTGTTTATAAATAAAACTGAAGCCTTGAAAGATTAACAAGTTTGCCCCAGATTACAAATGTTTAATGATATTCCTGGGATTATAAACCCAGAATGTAATTATAATCTTTGTTTTATATTTTCTTGAAGTAGAAACTAGTATTTTAGCTATACAAGTCACCTGAGAACATGACATGAAAGGGGGGAAAAACTAAAATAGAAGTACAAATATCTATTTTTGTGTGGCCTTAGCATATTTTTAACCTAATTCTTAGTCTTATCCATAAAATGAAATAATACCATCTATCTCATACTAAAGACTGAATCCTTCACTAAAATCTATGACATAAAGTTTGTGCAATCATGTGAGATCACATATGTGATGTTGAATTCAAACCTAGATTTGAATAGTACTTGCCTAGCATGTACAAGGCCCTGGGTTAGATTCCCAGCAGCATCCCCATCCAAAGAAAAAAAACTGGATAAGAATTTTATCAACTTGAATTTATGAAATAGGATTGAAAGTAAAACTCTGAAAATTAATTCTCTCCATTAATATATTAAAAAGGAGAATAAATAACAATCCTTTTCATATTAAACTAATTATTTTTAAAATTTTTTAAATATATATATATTTTTAGTTGTAAATGAACACACAGTATCTTTACTGATTTTTTTTAAATATTTATTTATTTTTTAGGTGTAGATGGACACAACACAATGCCTTTATTTTTATGTGGTGCTGAGAATCAAACTCAATGCCTCAAGTATGAGAGGCAAGCACTTTACCACTGAGCTACAGCCCCAGCTCCTAAACTAATTATTTAAAATGGGGCAGGTATATGACTTTCAGCCGTTCTATATACTACCTAGATAAATTCATAATCAAATATTGCCTTTTGCTGTTGTTAGTTAGGTCATCTCATAAGATCTCACTATTTGATAATTCTATATTAGGTAGCAGCAAATACAGTGAAAATCTCTATTCCGGGATCTTCCTGAATCATTAAATTTATAGCTTGGATTTGAAATATGTCCCCCAACTGCTCATGTGCTGAAAGCTTAGTCCCTAGAACAGCAATGTTCAGAGGTGGAGATCTTGGGAAGTGATTGGATAATGAAGGCTCAGGCTCAGTAGATTAATACATTGAGGTATTCATAGCTGGACTACTGGGAGGCGGTGAAAACTGTAGAAAGTGAAACCTAGTTGGAGGGACTGTGTTCTTGTGGGAGGGCCTTTGTGAACTTGTTTTTCTACCCCTCTCACTTCAATAAGGTGAGAGGCTTTCTTCCCCAAAACAATAGAGCTGGCCAACCATGGACTGAAACCTGAAACCATAAGCCAAGATAAATATTTCCTCCTTTTAAGTTGTTATTCTTTGGTATTTGGTCATAGTGACAAAAAGCTAACACAGTGGACCTCACTTACATTCTCTCATCTCTCAAACAAGCTCCTTTTTATAAAATAAAAAATATAAGGAAACATGAATTATTTTCTTGGGAAAATTTAAAGTCTAAAAGTTGTGGCAAATAAAGGTAAAGTTATATGCCTCCTAAAATGTAAGAGCTTTAGATTTTAATATGGTCCATTATACAAATGTCAGACGTTTAGTGCCTTTCTTCTGATAGAATGCAAAAACAAATATTGAAATACGATACAAACTTAAATAAGATACCCATCTTTGAAGAACTCTAAACATGTCAAATAAATAGATTACAATGCAACATAAAAAAACAAGTTCAAAGTGCTCTAAAGGCCTAGTAAAATAGCAAATTCTGCCTAGAACAATAAGGGAAAACTTCAAAAACAGAGATATTTTAGTAGATCTTCAGTATGTATAAGACTTGTTATGACTTTTTTTAATGGCTTATTGGTAAAAGTAAATCATGTACCGTAAGAATTATGAAAAAAAAAATTACATATATATATATATATATATAT
>NW_026000119.1:11653040-11679797 GCF_001458135.2 Marmota marmota marmota | reverse complement strand
TATATATATATATATATATATATATATATATATATATATATAAACGTATTTGCCAATTATTACTTTAAGGCAATCAGATACTAATTATCTTATAGTTAATTTTGAGCACACATAAATAATGCTCAAATACATCAAGGATTTTTCCAGGAAACATGATAAAATAAGGAACTTAATTACCAGCAGTATGCTTCCTTGGGGTAGTCCGAACTGAGTATTCAAAGTCAGGTACTGCTCTGCTACTCAAATGAAGGTGGTAGTTTCTTGCTTCATCCAATAAATCTCTACATTTTAGATTCTGCTTGACAATCTGCTCTTTCGCCACAACACCCATAAGAAAATCAATTGGTAATAATGGCAGACGAACCTAAGATTATGAATAGTTGCAATATAAAATTTAATAGTAATAGAATAACCTTTTCTCTACTTTCTTTAAAATATGTTCTCTTTTTAAAACTTATATAGGGGCTGATGGTGTGCTCAGTGGTACAGTGATTGCATAGCGTGTGCAAGGCCTTGGGTTCAATCCCCAAAACCACAAAAACCAAAACCAAAAAAAACTGCCTTAAATGCTTAAAAAACAAAAAAACAAAAAAACAAATCAATCTAATTATAATCACACTTTGAAAGGTTTACTTCTCTTCCTATAAATATTTAAACACTGGTAATTATAAGCAATTTTGTTCTTAATATCTGTTAAAATTTTGGGGGGGAGGTGGGACTGGGGATTTACTCAGGGGCGCCGAGCCACATCCCCAGCCCTATTTTGTATTTTATTTAGAGACAGGTTCTCACTGAGTTGCTTAGCATCTCACTTTTTCTGAGACTGGCTTTGAACTTCAGATCCTCCTGCCTCAGCCTTCAGAGCCACTGGGATTACAGGCGTGCGCCACCAGCACTCCGCCTGTTAAAATTTTTGATAATACTAGTAAGAATTTTTTAGTAAAAAGTGGCATAATTATCACAGATAATCTAATATTTTAATCTGGCACAAAATTTTAATAAAGCATCTAACTTTGAAAAAAGTAAATAAAACTATTCCTCTTTTAAAAGCAATATCATTTTACTTCTTAGGAATAAATGAAAGGAGGACTGAAAGAAAGGAAAAAGAGAAGAGGGAGAAAGAATAGGAAGCAGAGGGAAGGGGACACAGAGAGAGAAAATAAAGGAAAAGACACAGATACCGAAGGGCCTATATATTAGTTCCCTATTTGAATAACCCCTGTTGACAGTTTTTTAAATAACAATAACAACAGACACATTTCTGTGGTGGAAAAAAGTCTCAAAACTGTGGTAAGGAAAGAAAATGGAAAGTGATGTATGATGTTTTTTTCCAGAATAAATATGCATTAGGAATAACTGTATTTTCATCAGTAAAATAAATCATTAAAATTTTTGCATTATAATAGGTTATAAATGATATTACTTTAGAGCTATTTCCTCAGAATCATTTTCTATTAACATAAACATATTCATTACTGTGATCTTGAAAGACTACTTTAAATATTCAGATTACAAATCATTCAAATGTGACAGACTTATCCTAAAACAGTATAGGAAATGAACTGAAAACAAGAGAGTCTGGGCTGGGGTTGTACCTCTGTGGTGGAGTGCTTGCCTCTCAAGCATGAGGTACTGGGTTCAATCCTCAGCACCACATAAAAAAATAAATAAATAAAAGTAAAGATATTGTGTCCATCTACAATTAAAACATTAAAAAACAAGAGAATTGGGCTGCGGATGTGGCTCAAGCGGTAGCGAGCTCGCCTGGCATGCGTGCGGCACAGGGTTCGATCCTCAGCACCACATACAAATAAAGATGTTGTGTCCGCCGAAAACTAAAAAAAATAAATATTAAATTCTGTCTCTCTCTTAAAAAAAAACAAACGAGAATTTAAGCTATTTTCATCATTGTATTACATCAGTGGTTTCTGTATTCCCTCAAATAAAGTATATTTTCATAATGAATAAAACCTGTTGATCTGCTTCCATAGTACTTTATTTACATACACAATCAGCCCTACCTGTGCCAGTGTTTCATCCAACCATTTAGAATGATGCTGAGGATTGGCAAGAAGCCACTTGATGGCAGCACTATAAACCTGCTTTTCATTCTCAATATTTAAATCGCTGGAGGACAAAAGCTTATGGAGGTGCTGGGGTGACACACTTACAAAGTCTTCACACTCCACAACTTCAGTAAAATGTTCACAGGCATACTGATCTGCCATATCCATTAAGTCTATTCGATTGTGACTTTCAGCAAAGGCTCTTACTGCCAGGCAATTGGAGGGATGAAAATGTAATTTCATGTATTCACAACAAGCTCTAGCCACCAGTTCCACCTGAAGAATACATGCTGCATATAAGAGAGGCTGGACATTGTCAACAGTCAAAGTGATCCGTGAAGAATAGACAAACTTTACCAAGTCTTCTATTGCATCACCATCAAAATCTCTAATCTCAATCAGAGTTTGTTTGGCTTCAGCCATTTCAGAGAGAAACATGGCTCTGAAATAGGGAATAACACAAGCCAATACCAGCTTGTGACAAGAGATGAGCTTTGAGCCAACCTGTTCAAAACAAATAAAAAAAAATTAATCAAAATTAGCTTCAGATAAGCACAGAGCATGTATTATAGTACAAAATCTCCAGACAATTTGGATTATTATATTAATAATGTAATTCTCTGGTCACTTACATTCATTTGAGGCCAATTTCTTAAAGCCAGGCAATTTTCACCTCCCAAATTACCCACTTAAATTGTATCTACAACAAACTGATTTTTTTTTTTCTTTTTTGTGGTGCTAGGGATTGAACCCAGGGCTTGTGCATGCAAGGCAAGCACTCTACCAACTGAGCTATAGCCCCAGCCCCTATATTATCTCATCTTTTAAGAACATTTTGACAAAAAACATCATTTGTCACTTATACCAAGCATTTTTAAAGTGCTTTTCACATATTAACTCACTTAATCGTCCCAACACCAAGATGAGAAGGTACAATTATTGTCCACAACTCATTAATCAGAAAACTGAACCACACAGTAAATAAAGCATATTAAAGTAGTATTTATTATGAGCTCAACTGAGCTCATTTTCTATTTAAATTATTTTGATATGATGTATTTCATATAAAAGCAGTAAAGATAAAATATTGAAATCTTAGTACCTTCTTAAAAATATTAAAGATTGCTTCCAATAGTGTGTCATTACACTTGTAACTGAATCTTTAGTTCACATTCTCTTTATTTCCCACAAAAACTCCTATAAAGAGAAATACTGCTTCAAAGGATAGGTATAATGTGGATACACACCACTAAATTGTACATTTCTGAGCTACTTAAAATATTTGTTCTATATTCTGGGTATTGTTAAGAAATTGTTGCTAATCTGATTACTGAAAATATTACTCATCTCTTTTTATAAGATTAAATTATCAATAAATTTGAGGCTATTTGTATTCTATGAACTATGAATTTTTTTTCTTATTTGTAAGAACTCATACATTTAGAATATTAGGCATTTGTCAAATATATTTCAAATTTTTTCCTTTTACAGATTGTATAAAAATGTATACTGTGGGGACTGGGGTTATGGCTCAGCAATGCTCACCTAGCATTTGTGAGGCGCTAGGTTCAATCCTCAGCACCACATAAAAATAAATAAATAAAATAAAGGTATTGTGTCCAACTACAACTGAAAAAAATATATTAAGTTATAATATCCTGGCACATTATAATAAATAACCAATGAAGAAAATGTAATAACAAAAGCAATTTTCTTTTTTTGTGTTGGTTATTATATCATAAACTTATAGTTTTGTCTCATTTTTTGAAAGTTAATACTAAAATAAGACCTTTTAAGTAAAGAGGCTACAGGAGCATTGTAATGAACAGTTTTGCTTATAAATGTTCCTTGCCCAATCTTTTTTTCACTAATATGAAAACAAAACAAATATCACTTATTTTAACAAATACAAGATGATCATTTCTGTCTGTTATACCATATTTAATTTTTAAACAGAATTCATCAGGCACAATTTAGATTTGGGACTCAAGTTACAACACAGGCTACTACATAAAGTTTAGCATGCTTTCAAATTAAACTCAGCCCTAAAATGGAATCTGAAATCTGATATTTAAAAAAATAGTCTAAAATATCCTTTTAAAAATTATCTGAATATGCCACCACTGAGATTCAGATTCATAGAATAAGTTTTTGTAATATGACATACTTAACTAAATGACTTGCCAACACCTGATTACATGATAGTACTATAAAATAAGATTCTACCATTATTTAAACACTTCCCACCTTACCTGTATAAGTCAATGGTCAAGTTATTTTCATACTAATTTTAGTAAGACCCTGTCCCTTTACAACTCTATTTTAATCTCTTGCTTTAAATAAACAAAAATGTGGCTTTCCCCCCGTACATCTTAATGTATGCTTTTGTAATAAATATCCACTTTACCTTAAAAAAATATGTGAGCTATACATATGAAATATGTACATCTAAGGATGTATGTTTTTTGTTACCACGGATTGAACTCAGGGGCACTCAACCACTGAGCAACATCTGCAGGCCCTATTTTGTATTTTATTTAGAGACAGGGTTCTTACTGAGTTGCTTAACACCTCACTTGCTCAGGCTGGCTTTGAACTTCAAATCCTCTTGCCTCAGCCTCCCAAGCTGCTAAAGTTACAGGCGTGCACATGGCTGAATTAGTAGTATTTATTGTGAAATATTTATTAGAAATAAATAGTATTTATTAGAAATAAATCAAAATCTAAAGATGAAAAATATACAAACCTGGTGTTTAAAACTAGATGAATAAGAAGCTATAAAATACTACAAATTACTGTATAATTTTAAATTATAATACTATACCTGTATGTGTCCTCAATATGAGTGAATTTCCTAACTTACAATTCTTTTTTCTTGGATCAGTGAAATATGAATAATTCAAGGTAGCTTAAAATTTAAGTAATAAAATGTCGAATATCAACATTAATAACATGATTCCTTATTTTTTTTAAAAAAATTTGAAACATAATAAATCAAAATCCTGAGTAATTTTTCATAATAAAACAAAGACCTTTAGATTATTAAAGCATCCTGCTTTCACCATGGAGATGCAGAGAAAGGGGGAAATTAGGCATCCTTCATTTTTAGTGCTGATTCACATTTAGGTCCAACCAGAAAAATAACATGACAAACTAAGCAGAACTCTGATCAAGATAATTGATCTGCTCAAATATAAAGCGAACTAAAAAGGACATAAAAGAACATTAAAAATTCCATTAACATTGTTCTGACTTACAATATGAACCTACCTATTGGCCTACAGTAAATGTCATTTATTTCTCTTCCTGACTCAAATACATGTTTAATGTGTGAAATCAAGAAAGCACAAAAAAACTCAAGGGAAACTGTCAATCAGTTGGTGTATTTATATCCAACTTTTTCTACACATTTTGAAATGTAACTGAGATTTTCCTGAAATGTGTAATCTTTTCCTAAGTGTCTAATACCTTTTGTAACCCTCCTGTTTATTGGTGTATTTTTTCTATTCAGTGGACATAACATTATTGGTCATGTGGACAACACTAACCATTTTAACCACTACGTTTAATTTTTCCCACATTTTAAACACAAACGTTATCTTAGAAAGTTTTTTTTTGGGGGGGTATATCAGAATATTTCCTTGGGATAAGATATGAAAATCAAAATTTATGAATCAAAGAAATTAGTGTTTTGTAGCTTGATATATGCTGCTAAATTGCTCTGACAAAAATACTGGACCAATTTACACATTCAGCAGCAATATTGGGAAAACCCCATGAAAATTTGAAAAGCAATAAAAACATGTTTTAAAAATTCAATGTTGAAAGTGAATATTTTTTATTTAATTTTATTTCTCAGTTATTCAATACTTTTCAAAAATGTCACTGTGAACAACTCTTTTGTGTTGTGGTTATTCTCACATAGTTCACTTCATTTCTAGGTATCAGTTTTATAATTCCATTAAGATTGTTAAAATCATACACAAACACACTAAAACGTTTAAATCATTGAAAAAACAAAAACAAAGGTATATTATGCTAAAATGTTTATATTATGCTATCTAACAGCCACTGAAGTCACCTGTATTACAGGAACTACATTGAAATGACAGTGTCCTTTTGGTACCAGAAATTTAACCCAAGGGCACTTTCCACTAAGCCACATCCCCAACCCTTTTTATTTTTGAGACATGGTCTTGCTAAATTTCTTGGGGCCTCGCTAAATTGCTGAGACCTCTACCTTTTGATCCTCCTGCCTCAGTCTCCTGAGTTGCTGGGATTACAGGTATGTTCTACCATGCCAGACAAAGTAGAACAGAAATAAATACTAAAAATAAAATTTAAAAACCCTCTATATCCAAACCTTCTGTATACCATTATAAACTAAACTATATTCTAATCTTTCAAGTTAATCCCTAGTAATTTTGCTCTATAACTACTTTTTCCAATAGTACACCAATTGGCCAAATGTGTTTAAATGCCAAGGCCTAAAAGAGAAGGGGTTAAATAATGGTACCAGACTCAAGGTCTTAACTTGTATTACATCACAACATCTAGCTTCTATAACAACTAGCTCTATAACTAACATATACTACATCTTGACTAATCTTATATTGCATTCACTTCTTTATGTTTTTGTCTTTTTGGTTGGTTGTGGGGTTTTTTTNAATTTTTTATTGTGTGCATTTGAATTTGTGTGTGTGTGTTGTGTGTGTGTGTGTGTGTGAGTTAGAACGGGGGGGGTTACCGTCAACTGACCCCAGGGTCACTTGACCACTGAGCCACATCCTGTCTCAACTTATGCTGTCAAGTGGAAGAAATAAAGAATCTCCACACACTTCTGCTCTTTTCAATGCTTTATTCACGCAAGTCACTCAATACAATTTCACCCTATAGGTTCTTAATCAAGAAAACGACAATCTTTAATTCTAGGCACTGCAATAGACATAATCAATTCACAGCAAAAAAAAAAAATTCTAGATTAATTCTAAGCACTGCAAACACATGACAAGTTCATGACAGACATTCCCTCTGCATGCTAAGCTCAAGTGTCAGATCAAAAGTCTCAAGCCTTAGGCTTTAAGTCCAGCAGATGCACACTTGCTCAGACTGGTGATCAGATCAGAAGCCAAGGCAGGTTTCTCCTGGGGTGGAGCTGACCATTGGCAGAGGAGGTGGTCATAGGGAGAAATCCTTTTTCCACCAAAGTCAAGAGGCTGCCATAGAGTTTGAGAGCAGTGAGAACAACGAGGATCAGACAGATGAGAAGAGTTAGGATATCAATTTAGGTTTCATCAGGCTCTCAGGCTTATGTGTGCAGTGTCGGCTAGCTGCATGTCTGTTCATTTGCTCCATCATTTATACTAAATTTGGGGAGCTTCAATCCCTATCAGTGCTACCAGATTTCTCAGTGACGTCACTGTCTTGAAGTTAAAGCATCTGGTCTGGTGGTCCCCACCCTGATTCTTCCTTCTCGCTCTTATCTGGGCAACATGGCAACATGCCAGAGATTTCACTCTGAGTTTGTCAGGCTGGGAAGAAGTGACTTATTTGTGGCTGAGGGTCATACTGGAGGGTTCCGTAGGTGTGCCTGGTGAGACTGCAGGTTTCAAAGTGGAATTTTTAAAATGGAGTTGCTTAGGCTAAGGCCTGAGACCATCCTTACACATCCCCAGAGAAAGGGTCTCACTGAGTTGCTTATCACCTCCCTACAAGGTCCCTGCTTAGCATCTGGATGGCCTTCTTAAGTGCCGGTCACCATTTTAAGGAAAAAGTTTCCCTTTCCTGCTCAAGGGCATTTCTGAGAAAGGCTCACCACTCCCTCATATCACCCCACCCTTAGCCACTAGCATTAGGACCTACCTGGTTCTGATTCCTGAGCCTCCCCCATAAAAGTCCCAGAAATCCTATAGAGAAATGGCCTTTATTTCTCAGCTCTGACAAATAAACTCTCTGCGTCTTTCAGTCTTTCATTTCTTGTTCCTCCCTTTCCCTTTACTCCCTAAATTGCTAAGGCTGGCTTTGAACTTGTGATCCTCTTGCCTCTGCCGCCCTAGTTGCTGGGATCACAGGGTGTGCACCACTGTGCCCAGCCTTCCTTATGTTTTAAAACCTACATAATGGTCCTGGCATGATGGCACACTGTGCATGCCTTTAACCCCTGGAAATATGTGCATGCCTATAATCCTGGGATTGGGAGGCTGAGGCAGGATGATCACAAATTTGAGGCCAGCCTGAACAACCTTGCAAGACCCTGTTTCCCAAATAAAAAGGGCAATGAATATAGCTCAGTGGCAGAGCTGTTCAACTCCCAGTATGGGGTGGTCAGGTGGTCATAAACCTACATTTACATAATGGAAATGCGCTTAGATAGCATTTGGGAGATCAAATAAACAAGGATCTAGGAATATTAATATTTAAATACACTCAACCTGCATAATAAAGACAGCAATTTAGGTAGCATTTGAATGTCAAATAAATAAGAACCTAGAAATATTTAAATATCCCCTTTTGAGAAAAATGAAAAGTTAAAAATACTTATTTAATAAATGAATGGACAAAAGTAAAGGTGATTATCAATTAACACAGAACATTAAAAACTTAACATTTTTAAGGACTTCTTAACAGTTAATGCTTAAATGTTAAAAACAGGATCACTTTACATTACATTCTTATTTCTATTTTATTAGATTGTATCTGTGCTGAGGTCTGAAAGATCCCCAGTATTCATGTATTAAAACTTAATAATCCCCATTGTGGTAGTATTAAGAGGTGGGACCTTTGGGAAAGTGATAAGATGATAAGGGCTCTGCAGTCAAGAATGGATCAGTGTCAACAAAGGGGCTAGAGGAAACTAAGTTAGGCCCTTTCCACCCTTCTGCCTTCCACTATGTGAGGACAGAGCATTCATCCCCATAAGAGGTACAGCAGCAAGACGTCATCTTGGAAGCAGAGAATAGACCTCACTAGACACTAATGTGGCTTCATCTTGGACTTTCCAGTCTTCAGAACTGTGGGAAATAAATTTCTAATTTTTATAAATTACATGACCTATGGATTAAGGACTCCTGCTTTCGGGTCAGGAGTTACGAGTTAATAATTTCATCCATTTTATTTTGTTTCCCTGCACTCTGAATTTCAGAATACTTATTCTTACCTGGTCAGTTACAAGCTTAATTCCCTCAAGGAAAATACAGTATAATTTACATTAGAATTAAGAAAAAAGTTAAACAACAGACCTGTTGAATAATTAAACTGTAATTCTTTTTTTCTAATGAATAGGAACAGACTGAGCAACAGCAGAATTACTTAATACTCTCGAAATAATTAATTATATATATAAAATGATCATAATAATAACTGATATTATTAAATCTATGCCAAGAACTGTTGTAAATACTCTACATACATTAATTCATTTATTTCTCACAGAAATCTAATCATACTTCTCATTTTGCAGCAGTGGATATAAAAATGATGGTCAATCTCTAGTGAAGCATTTCTCATTTCTAAATAACTTCTGTCACTACTTCAAATACAGTATACTCAAGTCTTCCACTAGATTCTCCTGAAGTATACATGTTAGCCTATTACTGACACTACTACCCAACTGTCCCCTAAACTGCTATTCCTTATTTTTCACTTAAAAGTTTATGTACAGTAATTTGTAAGACTATTCTAAAACCAAGCTGGGTGAAGTGGTGTACACCTGTACACCAATAATTCAAGAGGCTGAGGCAGAAGAATCTCAAATTCAGGACCAGCCTTGGCAACTTAGTGAGACTCTGTCTCAAAATAAATAAAAAGGAGTGGGAACGTAGCTCAATGATAGAGCCCTCCTGAATTCAATCCCACAACCAGAAAAAGCCCAATTTTAAAAGATATTTTTTAAAAAATCAATATTTTATTTAAATGTTTCCATGCCATCATGGACATGTTGAACTAATAACTGATTATATTCAAATAATCTATTTTGATTCTTTTATTTTTGCCAAAGCCAGTGTAGGTTACTGAATTTCACATTAGAGTTGAAAATCAGAAAAATGACATGAGAATAAACATAATGTATCATGTGGATCAAAAAGCTTAAATGGGGGCTGGGCTTATGGCTAGGTAGTAAAGCGCTTCCCCAGCATGTTATGAGGCACTGGGTTCAATTCTCAGCACTGCATGTAAATAAATAAAATAAAGGTCCATTGACAGCTAAAAAAAAAATAAAAAATAAAAAGTTTGAATTTTCCTCCATTAAAATATATACATAATTAAATTTTATATAGAACTAGTAAAATTATCTAATTTTTTTCTTCTCTTTATCTTTGAACCTAGAAATATTTAGGGACACTGAGAACCTAAGGAAAAAAGACTATAGATCAGTTATATCCACAGTGTAACATTACATTCCTTCATATTCTGAGCCTGAAACTCAAAGCCTGTATTCTCAGTTTATGGATTTTTGCTGAAATTTGATCTGATTCAAATTATACTCAACTAATTACTATACCACTCTGAGTTCTAACAAGTTGTGTGATCAGGAGCAGAAAGCAAAATCTAAAAGATCTCAAAGTGGTAAATCTCACATAGAAAATGCTGCTTGAATATACATGAATCATAAAGCAAAAATTAATATCAGACAGAGATAAGAATAATTAAGGACTTTAAATGTGTAATGAAGCGGGGACTAAGGGTATAGCTGACTAGTAAAGCAATTGCCTAGCATGCATGAGGCCCTGGGTAAGATTTCCCAGCACTGAAAAGAAAAAAACAAAATTATGACACGTGTAACAGGAAACAATCCAAACATAATGCTTTATCACTTTCCTAATTTTATTAAGACTATTTAGCAAAACAACATGATCCTATAGAACATAGACTTAAAAGTCACTCACGATTCTTCATCAAAGTCTAAATAAACTCTATTTCATTATCAGAAAGAGTTAATTTCACTTAGCAGATGTTAAGAGTAAAGTCGAGGTTAAATTATTAGAATAGGAACATACAGTGTAGTGCAGCTCAGTGAACAACCAAGAATTGACTTTTTAAAAAATAATTTGTTCCAATTAGTTATAAATGACAGCAGAATGCATTTTGACACATTGTATACAAATGAAGCACAACTTCTCATTCCTCTGGTTGTACACAATGCAGAATCACACCATTCATGCAATCATACATGTACACAGGGTAATGATGGCCGAAGAACTGACTTTTAATCAAGTAAAAAAAAAAAATCAAGATGTTCAAATTCATAAATTAAAAGTTCATCTGGTGGGGCTGACCTTGTGGCTCAGTGGTGGAGTGCTCACCTGGCATCCTTGAGGCACTGAGTTCAATCGTCAGTACCACGTAAAATGTAAAATAAAGATATTGTGTCCTCTTAAAACTAAAAAATAAATATTAAAAAAAAGTTCATCTGGTAACCAGGGACAGTGGCACATGCCTGTAATTCCAGTGACTTGGTTGGTTGAGGTAGGATAGCAAGTTCAAGGCAAGCCTCAGCAACTTAGTGACAGCCTGTCTGAAAATAAAAGGAACTGGGGATGTAGCTCAGTGGTGGAGTACCCCTGGTTCAATCCCCAGCACTATTTAAAAAAAAAAAAAAGCTTACCTGGAAAATATTAATTTCACCAATAACTATTTGCTATTCTAAGGTTTCAGAACTCTCAGCAAGTAAATTAACTAAGAATCAATGAATATAAATGTTAAATTAAAATAATAATTTCATCTTTATGCTAACTTTCTTCATTTACACTCCCTTATGGCCTTTTTACTTCAATTAAAAAAAATGGCTGAGATTAAAATCATTTTACTCATAACATAAAGTATAGAACCAAAAGTCTGCCTTGTACAATTATAGAAACCCTCATTTTTCAGAATGCAACAAAAAGGTTGAGTAAAGAAAGAACAAAGGCAGTCAGTCTCACCTTTAGTGTTACATCACAGAGTTCTCCATTTTCATAAAATTGAAGGAGAGAACCATGAAAATCTTTCCAAGCTTCATTTGCTTCAAAGATAAAGGAGTCTTCTCCATCACAATCACTAATTGAAGATCTATTCTTCATTTGCTGGTGCTGCTGCCTTTTCCCCTTAGTGAAGTGATTCTTAGTTTGCTTCCCATTCATAGATTCTGAAGCCATTTGCAACACTCTTTTAATATAGCTCTCTTCTCAAACGTGTCATTTATCTTTTTTTTTTTTAAGGTAAGAAGACAGACAATAGATGCAGCCACTAAACTTCAAACATTTTCCAAAATTTACTCAATTGCCATTGTATGGTTTGCTGAGATTGGGAAAAAAGAGGAAGACAAACCAAAAGGAAAAAACCTTAAATTAGTAACTATAATTAAAACTATATATAAAATAACCATATCAATCATTACTAAAACAGTAACATTGAAGTTTTTATGCTAAATGGCATGAGGCCCTGGGTTTGATCTCAGCACCACATACACAAAAAAATTTAATAAAAAAATTCAAGGGCTGGGAATATAGCTCAGTTGGTAGAGTGCTTGTCTCACATGCACAAATCCCTGGGGTTCAATCCCCAGCACCACAAAAAAAAAGAGAGAGAGAGAGAGAATTCAAAAGCACATGACTTTGAGATGTGGAAAGTATCATCTTCAAAGGGAGAGACCATGAACTAAAAATTTTAAGTTTAGAAATTGCTCAGGGATGCAAGGAAAAAAAAAAAGCAGATGGCTGTTTTGATTCAATAAGGTTCATCCTAGATTCTGAGGTCAGACCATGGTTTTACCACTTACCAACTATCTAACCCTGGGAAACTGACAACCTGCTTAAACCTCAGTTATCTTTTCTGTGAAATGGAAATACCACTTGCAGGAATATCTTGAGGATTAGTGATATTAAATGGCCAGGTGTTAGAAATTGCTACATTATAATATAAAGACTTCATTTTTGGGGCTGGGGATGTGGCTCAAGCGGTAGCACGCTCGCCTGGCATGCGTGCGGCCCGGGTTCGATCCTCAGCACCACATACAAACAAAGATGTTGTGTCCGCCGAAAACTAAAAAAAAAATAAATATTAAAAAAAAAAAAAAAAAAGACTTCATTTTATTCCTATGTAAAATGTATTAGTATTCACATGTAAAATCAAACTTACCTATCACCAAAGTATGTTTAATGAGTATTCACAAGATCAGCAGTACTATGCCCTAATTCTATTTTGGTGACAAAAACAAAGCAACTATTCAACCACTTATGGGTTGGCGTGATCATTTTTGAAGGCTTTATCTAATCCTCAGTTTTTTCATCTGTAAGCAAAGATACCTACCCATTCACAGGATTATCCTAAGAATTACTTGAAATGCAATAATAGATTTACAAGTGCGTATAATCTATAAATCATGGTACAAATATTCATATTATTAGAGTGGAAAACTTTAGATATTATGAAACTTCAGAATATTATAAATACTTTAACCAAAACTTTAGTTGCATCAGCTTCTTTATTGTTAATCTCTCAGTTTCCAGCTTTTGAAGAAACCAAAATGGTCTATGCTAAATTACAGACTGTAGTTCTTAAAGTTTTTGTGGTAGACCCCAATGAGTCATGTCTTCATGTAATCCTGCTGCATGCAGGAAGAACCTATGACTTGCTTCTAATTAGTGGAATATGGGAAAGTGATGAAATATCATGCTCTTAATTATTGTGTTAGTCACCTTTTCACTGCTGTGTCTGAAATACCTGACAAGAACAACTTAGAGGAGGAAAGGTTTATTTTGGGTTCACAAGTTCAGTCCTTGGTGGGCCAACTCCATTGCTGTAGGCCCAAGAAGTGGCAGAACATAATGACAGAAGGGTGTAACAGAGAAAAGTGGCTCTGTTCATGGAAGCCAAGAAAGAGAGAGGGAGTAGGAAAAGAGAGAAAAGCACTAGGGACAAAATAAAATTCCCAGGACACTGCCCCCGCCCCAGTGATCCACTTCTTTCAGCTATATCTCACCTGCCTACAATTATTACCTAGTAATCCATTCAAATTATTAATCCTTCAAGTGGATCAACCCATTGATTAGGTGATAGCTTTGATAATCTGATCATTTCACCTCTGAACATTCCTGCATTGTTACATGAGCTTTTGGGGAGATACCTCATATCCAAACCATAACAGTTATACTACATTATATAATAGCTGTATGAGCAGACTGGAGTGAGAGGCTCTCTGGCAGGCCTCAAAAAGCGAACTACTATGTGGAGAGCCATATAAGCAGTAAACTACAGGCATTCCCAGGACCTGAAGGAGGCCTCTACCTTAGTAAAAAGTTAAGGACTCATTCATTCAGCTCTGAAGAAATAAATTCTACCAATGACTGGAATGAGAGTCAAAGAAGACTTTCCCATAGTTGAGCATCAACATGGAATGCAGCCTAACACTTCACTGCAGATTTGTGAAACGCTAAGCATAAAAAACAACTAAACTATACCAAGAATTCTGGCCCACAGAAAGTTGGAGATATTAATTGTGCATTAAGTCACACTAAGTTTTGTGTAATTTTTTACACACCATAGATAGTGCTACAGTTTGGATCTTGAATGTTTACCCAAAGGCCCTTAAAGACTTGGCCAACAGCCTTTGGCACTACTGAGAAGTGATGAAACCTTTCAAAGGTGGGTCCCTACTGGGAGGAAGTTAGGTTTCTTGGGGCATGCTCTTAAAATGGATATCAGGACTCCAGTCCTTCCTTTCTCCCTTTTTGCTTCCGGGCTACCATGAGATGAAGGGCTTCCTCTATTATGCTCTTTCACCATGATTAACTGCCTCTTCACAGGCCCAAAAGCAACAGGACCAAGTGAACCACAGATAAAACTATGAGTCGAAATATGTGTTTCCTCTTATAAGTGGATCCTCTTGGGTATTTCATTACAGTGAAGTAAAGCTATGGTTTGGATATGAGGCATCCACCCCAAAAGGTCATGTGAGAATGCCAGAATGTTCAGATTAAATGATTCAATTATGGGAGCTATAAACTAATTAGTAGATTAATTAATTTGATCTATTAGTAATTTGAATGGATAAACTAGATGGTTAACTAGGCAGGTGTGTCATGGCTGAAGGAGGTGGATTAGTGGGACATGCTCTTGGGAATTATATCTTGTTCCCCTGGCTCTGCCTGCGCTCGCTCGCTCTCTCTCTCCTTCCTGGATGCCACAAACAGCTTTCCTCTGCCATACCCTTCTGTCATGATGTTCTGCCGCACCTCAGGTCCACAGCAATGGAGTCTGCCAACACAGGCTGAACCTCTGAAACTATGAGCCAAAATAAACTCTTCCTCCTCTAAGTTGTTCATGCTATGTATTTTGGTGCATTGATGAAAAGCTAAGGCCCTAACTAACTAAAACATCTGTTAGGTCTAATATTTTATCTGACAAAGGCATTTATAGATATTCTAATAGCCATCAACTACCATAACAAGTGTTTAAAGTTCACATTTCTGCTTCAAAATTAAGAGCTTGGGGGTGCAGCTCAGTGATAAAGCATTAGTGTAGCATGTACTAAGACTTGGGTTCAGTCTCCAATACCACACACACATACACAAAAGATACAGACTGGCTAAATGGATTAAAAAATATGCTTCCTATAAGAAACATATTTCTAGTAAAGATACTGATTAAAAGAATGGAAAGGTAATATCCAAAGCAAATGGCAGAATAGCTATATTGATATCTGATAACTAACAGAATAAACTTCAATATAAATGCTAAGTCACTTCATAATGGTCAGGGGATCAATTTTAAAAGAGGATATAATGACTATTTGATTTATATACCCAACAATAGTGTTGTTACAAAACAAACACTGTTATGTCTGGGGACTAGGAGTGTAGTTCAGTGGTAGAACACTTGCTTGCCTGACATTGATGTGTATATGAGACACTGGGTTCAAGCCCCAGCGTCACACACATAAAGTCTCCCAACAAAGAAAAGCAATGCAGGACCAGATGACTTTGCTGATGAATTTTACCAAAGACTGTAGAGAAAAACTAACACTAATTTTTCTCAAACTATTCCATGGAATTCAGAGAGAACACACTTCCAAACTCATTATTTAAGGGACAGCATTACCCAATTACCAAAATCAGACAAGGACATAACCAAAAAACAAAACAAACAATTACAGAATAATACTTCTGAGCAACACAGATGAAAAAACTCAATAAAACACCAGCAAATAGAATTCAACAGCACATCAAAAATACCATTTACCATGACCAAGTTTGTTTTATTCCAGTTAGTCAGCTTTCCATCACTTTGACAAAACACTTAAGAAAATCAAATTAAAGAGAAAAGATTTATTTTGGCTCACAGTTTCAAAGATTTCTGTACAAGTTTGTCTGGCTCCTTGTCTTGGACCTGAGACACAGAATATCATGGCAGTGGAAGTATGTGGCAGAGAAGGCTGTTCATTCCATCCTAGCAGGAAGCAAAGAGAGAGGAAGTATCCAGGGGCAAAATATAGCCTTCAAAGGCATGCCCTCAATGACCCACCTCTTCCAAGGAACAAGGCTCCATCTATTAAAGTTTCTATTACTTCCCAACAACATTGTCAACTGGGAGCCAAGCCTTCAATACATGATCCTTTGAGTAACATTGAAAATACAAATCATAATACCAGAGACGCAAGGATGGTTCAACATTGCAAATCAATAAACATAATACACCACTTCAACAGAATGAAGAATAAAAACCTTGATAGAAGCCAAGAAAGCATTTGATAAAATTCAACATCCCTTCATGCTAAAAGACCTGAACAATTAGATATGGAAGGATTGTATAGTGGGCTATGAATGCAGATCAATGGTAGAGTGCTTGAGTGGCATCTTTGAGGCCCTGGGTTAAGTCCCCAGTATCTCTCTCTCTCTCTCTCTCTCTCTCTCTCTCTCACACACACACACACACACACACACACACACACAGAGGCAGCTGTATATGGCAAACCCATAGCCAACATCATACTTTATGGGGAAAAGCTGAAAACATTTCCTCTAAGATCAAGATGAAAACAAGGGTGTCCACTCTCTCACCACTATTATTCAATATAGTACCGGAAGTTTTAGACAAAGCAATTACGCAAAGTAAAGAAACAAAAGGTATTCCAATAATACAGGAAGAAGTCAAACTATCCCAGAAAAATCTAAAAAGAGTTCACCAAAAAATTACTAGAACTAACAGTTCAGTTAAGTAGCAGGATACAAAATCAACATACAAAAATCTGTAGGTTTGGCTGGGAATGTAGCTCAATGGTAGAATGTTTGGCTGGGAATGTAGGCTCTGGATTTAAATCTCCAACAAAGAAGAAAACAAAATCAGTAGCTTTTCAAAATGAATTTGCTAAGATAGAAATCATGAAAGCAATCCCACTTATAATAGCTAACCTATTTGTATATACATATAATTATATATACATATATATTGTATTTTTATATTTATATGTAAGTTATTTTATCTTATAAATTATTATTTATATATCTAAATTATTACATATAAAATATTATATATACATATACACGGGTCTCTGTATAAAGATATACACATATACACACACATATACATACATGAATAAACTTAAACAAAGAAGTGAAAGATCTCTACAATGAAAATCACAAAACACTGATGAAACAAAGACACAAAAAGATGGAAAGACCTTCCACGTTCATGGGGTGGAAAATAGTTAATATTTTACACAATGCCCATTAAATACCCATGACATTCTTCATACAACCAGAAAAAATAATCCTAAAATTCATATGGAAGCAAAAAGACCCTAAATAGTCAAAACAATCTTGAGCAAAAAGAACAAAGCTGAAGGAATCACAATACCTGATTAGAAGGAGGTATACCACAGAACCATAATAACCCAAACAATACATTAGCATAAAATTAGACACATGGGACAACAGAACAGAGATTCCAACACACACACACACACACACACACACACACACACACACCCCTATAGCCAATTGCTTCTTTACAAAAGTGACAAAAACATGCCAGAGAAACGCCAGCCTCTTCAATAATGGATATCCACACATAGAAGACTAAAATTTGACCCCTATCTCTCACCTTGTACAAAAGTGAACTTAAGTTGGGCATGATGCTACACACTTTATTCCCAGCTACTCAGGAGGCTGAGGCAAGAGGACTGCAAGTTCAAGGTCTTCCTGGGCTACTGAGCAAGATCCTGTCTTATTATTAATTAAATAATAATAATAATTATTATTATTATTGGCAGGAGACACAGCTCAGTGGTACACACCAATGGGTTCAATTCCTAGGACTACAAAACTTTAAAAAAGTCAATTCAAAATTGATCAAAGACCTAACTATAAGACCTGAAACACTCAACAGAGTGAAGACACTATGTACAAAATGGGTGAAGATATTTGGTAACTATTCATCTGAGAGAGGGTTAATATTAATATCTAGAATATAGAGCGGGGAGCAGTGGTGCATGCCTGTAATCCCAGCGGCTAAGGAGGATGAGACAGGAGGATCTTGAGTTTGAAGCCAGCCTCAGCAAAGGCAAGGTGTTAAACAACTCAATGAGACCCTGTCTCTAAATAAAATATAAAATAGCCCTGGGGATGTGGTTTAGTAGCCAAGTGCTCCTGAGTTCAATCTCCAGCAACCACCCACCCCCCAAAAAAAGAAAAAGGAAAACCAGAACATATAAGGAATTTAAAAAATGTTTAACAAGAAAAACCCAAATAATCCAATTAAAAATAGAAAATGATCTAAGCAGACAATTCTCTAAAGAATACAGATAGAGTGGCTGTGGCTGTGGCTCAGCAGTAGTGCACTTACCTGGTATGTGTGAGGCACTGGGTTCGATTCTCAGCACCACATATAATAAAATGAAGGTCTATCAACAATAAAAAAAAAATACAGATGGACAACAAATAAAGAAAAAATGTTCACTAGCCATCAGGGAAACGAAAATCAAAACTACAATGAAATAAAGAAAAAGGGGGGAAAAAGCATAATGAGATATTCCCTCACCCCAGTTGTAAGAGCTATTATCAAAAATACAAAAAATAATAAGCTAGCAAAGGCATGGAGAAAATGGTGGAAATGTAGTGAGTGGATCCATTATGAAGGACAGTATGGAGGTTCCCAAATAACTAAAAATAAATTTTTTTAAGTTAAAAAAAAGGAAAGTAGATTTAATCATATAATCCAGCTATTCCACGTCTGAGTATACACCCAAAGGAAATGAAGTCAACATACCAAAGAGATAACTGCACTATTCTCAATACCTAAGATAAGGAACCAGCCAAGGTGCCCATCAACAGTTGAGTGGACAAAGAAAATGTGGTACATATACATAATGAAGTATTATTTAGCCATAAAATCATGTCATTTGCAGCTTTGAAACCTATGCATACAAAAAAACTATATAATGTTACCTCTACTAAAGAGATAAACAAAATATTAAAAAATACTAGCAAATATAATTCAGCAGAATATAGACAATTATCACAATAACCAAGTAGATCTTATCTTATCAAAGAGAGTTGATCCTAAGACTGCATGGCTGCTTCAATATTAAAAAATAAATAACATCTATTCACAGCATATTAAACCCATAACAACCATAACTACACCACTATAACAACACACTGATAACATATTGAAGAAGAAAAATACCACATAAAAAATGTAAGATCTCTCCAGTCAACAACGCATAAAAAGAAGAAAAAAGAACACACTGGAAAGAATTAAAATTTTACCTTTTTGTAGACATAATTATCTATGTAAAACATTCCCAAGGAACACAAGAGAACTAATAAATTTAGATAGGTCATAAAATATAAGGAAAACATACAAAACTATTATATTTCTAAATGCTTAAATTGCATAATTGAAAACTGAAATTTAAAAATTCACCATTTCCAGTGGTTCAAGAAAATAAAACATACAGGTATAAATCTAACAAGACATATAGAACCTTGTATGTTGAAAAGTATTGTTAAAACAAATCAGAGAAAACTAAATAAATGGACATCTACAGGTTCATAGCCTATTAGAAAACATAATAAACGTTAATTTTCTGAAAACTGAAGTTCTGATGTAAAACAATTAAAACCAAAATCACAAAAAGTTTTTTTCTGAGACATAGATGAGCTAAGTCTAAAATTTACAATAGAAAGTAACCAAAATACATAAAACAATTTTAAGCTGGGCAAGGTGGTGCACGCCTATAATTCCAGTATCTCGGGAGGCTAAGAAAGGAGAATAGAGTGTTCAAAACCAGCCCCAGCAACTTAGTGAGGCTCTAAGCAACGCAAACCCTGTCTCAAAACAACATATAGGGGCTAGGGTTGTGGTTCACAACGTCGCATGTGCGAGGCCCTGGGTTTTATCATCAGTACTACATATAAATAAATAAATAAAGGTATTGTGTCCAACTACAACAAATAAATAAATAGATAAATAAATTTTTAAAAAGGGCTGAGCGTGTGTCTCAGTGGTTAAGCACCCCTGGGTTCAATCCCTAGTATAAATAAATAAATAATAATTTTAAAACAGAATAAAATGTAAGAAATCACACCTGATTTTAAAACAACATATATGCCTTCAGCAACATAAATATAATAGTATTGGGTTATCAAAGTATAAGAGAAATATAATTTAGTCCATGCCATACTGGTATAAATAAATGATGGAATTAGTAAATAAATAGGAAAGAACAAATTTCCCATGAAAAAGAATCTCAAGGGTGTAGCTCAGTAGTAGAACACTGGCCTGACATGAATGAGGACCTGGGTTTAATTCATAGCATCACAGGGAGAAAAAGCAGGATTCCAAGTAAATTATGTAGATACTTAACACTTGAGATGTGGTCTGCATATTATGACATTCTTCTAAGGAATACAGTATGAAAAGAAGCAAAAAAAGACTAACTTTATAGTGAAGAAACTTGACAAGCACTACCACAGACAAGTGATTAAGGTTAGCATTAACATTAGTATGTCACACTGATAATATGTAGCCTTGATTTAATATAATGTGATGAGAATGGCATTTAATCTCTATGGTATCTACCTCTTCAAAGTGCATAACGGCAGTCTAATCATGAGAAAAAATCAGACAAATCCCACTTAAGAGGCACTCTATAAAACATCTGACAAGGTGATGAAAAACAAGGGAAAATCTGATTATTGAGAGTCAAAAGGAATCCAAAGAGAAATGACAACTAACTTAAAAACAGCATACTCCAGAGACACAGCCACATCAATGTTTATAGCAGCACAATTCACAATAGCTAAACTGTAGAACCAACATAGATGCCTTTCAATAGATGGATGGATTAAAAAAAATGTGGTATATATATACACAATGGAATATTACTCAGCAATAAAAGAGAATAAAATCATGGCATTTGCAGGTAAATGGATGGAGATAGAGAAGATAATGCTAAATGAAGTTAGTCAATCCCAGAAAACCAAATGCCAAAAGTTTTCTCTGACAGAAGGAGGATGATTCATAGTGGGATAGGGAAAGGTAGCAGGGGAGGAATAGACGAACTCTAGATAGGGCAGACGGGTTGGAGGGGAATGGAATGGGATTAGAAATGATGGTGGAATGTGATGGTCATTATTATTCAAAGTACATGTATGAAGACATGAATTGTTTTGAATATACTTTGTATACAAGCAGAGATATGAAAAATTGTGCTCTATGTGTAATAAGAATTGTAATGCATTCAGCTGTCATATATAAATAAAAAAGTGGCCTTTAGTTAATAAAAATGCATTAGTATTAGCTCCTTAATTGGTACAAATGTATCATCTAATGTAAGATGTTAATACTAGGAGAAAAGTAGTTGAGGGGGTAAATGGCAATTCTCTGTGCTAGCTTCACAATTTTTCTCTAATTCTAAAATCATTCTAAAATATGGGCTGGGGGTGTAGCTCAGTTGTAGAACACTTTCCTAGCATAGAGGAACAAACTATTTTAAAATTTAAAGAAGCTTATTTTTTAAAAAAAAGACAAGATAAGAATGATAAGCAGAGATATATCAATTACTCAGAAGGGAAAGTTCTGAAATAGACCTAAAGAAATATGGCTAACTGATTTTTGACAAAGTCCAAAGCAATTCAATGGGGTAAAGAATTCTTTCAACAAATGATATTAGAATAAGAGGGTGAACATCCATTTTTTTAAAAAATCAGACTCTTGGCAATTAACTTAAATGAAAATTTAGGTTTGCACAAAAACTTGTATATAAAAATTTATAGTAGCTCTACTCAAAATTGATAAAACCTGGGCACAATCTGTTATGGTTTGGATGTGAGGTGGCCCCCAAAAGCTCATGTGTGAGACAATGCATGTGTGAGAAATGATTGGGGTATGAGAGCCTTAACCCAAACAGTGAAATAATCACCTGATAAATTGGGTCTGACATGGAGTCTAATAGAGAAAAATGGAGTTGAGTCTAATAAAGAAAATGGAGTCTGATCTGAGTCTGGGAAATCAGAAACTACACCTGGGAGATTGAAATGTTAAGGTTCCCAAGGTCCCAGCCCATCCTAAAGAACTATTAATGAAGCAGCTCCCAAGCAGATAGGGAGGTGCTAATCAATTCACCCTAGGCCTTTATGACCTGGATCACTCTTCTCCTGTCCCAATGGCCCATGTTTTCCACCTTTTCCTTTTCGCAAACCCACTTGCATCCCCCATCACATGCAGGATAAAAGGGTAATGCCAGATTCATGGGACCCCAATAGAGCTGCAGAAGCCAAATCCGATGCAATCACACAAGAGTCTTTATTGCAAGCTCGAGCTTTTTACCCCTTTTTAAATAAATCCTGCTTTATATGCTTGCCTCACGTGCTTCTGGAACATTATACTTCAACATGTGAGGAAGCAGAACTCTCATCACTGGTAACCGGTGGTATCAACATTTCCAGTAAAGCCCCTCAGAACAGAGAAAATAGACTTAAAAAAAATATCTAATGGATCATATTTTATTGTAGACATATCTTGACATGAGTAAACAAAAGTTAATAAATTTAAAATATTTGATTTCCTCTTGCTTCACTGGTTAACATAAAACACATGTTTTTTTCCCAGAAAGTATTATTATGCTAGTATGGAGATTCCTCAAAAAACTAAGATGGAACCACATGACCTAGCTAGACCAAAAGACCTAAAATCAGCATACTATAGGGATGCACCCACAGCAATGTTTATAGCAACACAACTCACAATAGCCAAGCTAAGGAACCAAACAATGTGCCCTTCAACAGATGAACAGATAAAGAAAATGTGGTAAACATATACAATAGAGTATTAGTCATAATTTGTTAGTAAATGGATGGAACTGAAGACCACCATACTAAATAGAAAGAAAAAAAGGACCCAGAAAGTCAAAGCCCAAATGTTTTATCTGATATGCAGAAGCTAATCCAAAATAAGAAAGGGGGATGGTCCATCAAAATAGAAAAAAAGATAAGGGGAGTAAAGAGGATTCAAAGCGGAAGGAGGAGGGACAGGGATAAGGGAATAAATCTGACCTAAATTTCTTGTGTGTGAGTGTGTGTGTGTGTGTGTGTGTGTCTGTGTGTGTGAGAGAGTGAGAGAGAGAGAATATATATCACATGAATCTCACCATTTTGTATATCCACAAGGCCTAATTTTTTAAAAAGATTATTGTGCTAGTGAGTTTTAGCACTGAAAAATGACATTTTGTTATTCCATGAAACATTTCCTTTCCCTCATCTTTTTAGGATTTTTTGTTTGATGGGGATTAAATCCAGGAATTCCTGTACTCTAGGCAAGTGCTCTATCTCTGAGAGACACCTTCAACCCTACTTTTAAATTTTATTTTGAGAGAAGATCTCACTAAATTGCCCTGCTTGCCTTCAACTTGTGATCCTTTTGCCTGAACCTCCTGAGTAGCTGGGATTATAGTCATGCTCAATAACATACCTGGCTACCACCCCCCACACACACATTTTTAATTGGTGCATTACAGTTAGTTGTACATAATGATGGGATTTGTAGTTACATATTCATACATGCACACAACATAACAGTATCATTTGACCAATATCACTCCCCAGACTTTTTTTAAAATATTTTTTTAATTGTCAATAGACCTTTATTTTTTTACTTATTTATATGTAATGCTGAGGATTGAACCCAGTGCCTATCCCGTGCCAGGCAAGCACTCTGCCACTGAGCTATAGTCCCAGCACCCCCCACACACTTCTTAATATACAAAAATAAATGATTCTGTGTTGAAAATTCAAAATAAGAAACCAAAAGTGATTTTTAAAACATGGAAGCTACTTGAAATTAAGACATTAAAATACTCCATTTATTTATTTTTAATTACAGTGCCGGGGGTTAACACAGGGCCTCTGGCTTGCTCTACTGAGCTACAACCCTAGCCTTCTTTAATCTTTTTTTTTTTTTTTTAAGTTGTAGATGGACACAATACCTTTATTTATTTATTTATTTATTTATTTATTTATTTATGTGGTGCTGAGGATCAAATCCAGTGCCTCACACTAGCACTCCATCACTGAGCTATAACCCAGGCCCTCCTTTAATATTTTGTTAAATGGCAATACCCATTTTAGTTCTCTACATCTCTCAAAAGTTCTTGATAAAACACAAAAGTCATTTGTCAAAACCCACAGAAAGTCTAACACCCAGAGTGAACCCAATGTAAACTATGGACTTTAGAAGATAATAATGTCAATATAAATTCATCAATTGTAACAAATGTTACAACTGATAAGGGCTTCTGACTTAGGGAAAAGTTGTTTCTGTGGTGGCAGTAGGCATATGGGAAATTATCATTTCTGCTCAACTTTGCTGTGAACTTATAACTGCTCTAAAAATAAAATGTAATTTTAAAAAGGGTGGTGGATCAAAATTTATCTACCCCTCATTTTTTTTTTTCAGTGCTAGGGACCAAACCCTAGCCACCCACATTCCTCTCGAAAAGTTTTATTTGAATTTCTGACTGTGAATTGAGTTTTCTATTACAGAATTCGCAATTATTACAAAATATATTTAAAAACCAGTATCAATATGTTAATCAAATGCTAAAAAGAATTAGTAGCCTTAAATGTAAACATTAGGGCTTGAGATGTAGCTCAGTGGGAAGAGCACTTGTCTAGCATGCACAGGCCCTAGGGTCCATCCCAAGCACTGCATAAAAAATGAAAATGATAAGTGTGTAGAGTTAAATACTGCATCTTGAGATTTCTTTTTATATTTAAGTTTACATCATTTGGTATTTTAAAGGTAATGTATAAAGTGACAACAAGTTTTAAGTGGGTCATTCAGATTGACTGACAAACTAAAGGTGACAGGAGGCAGTAGGAAGAAAAGCAGTAGCTAATGCCAAAACTAACTCCGAACAACTTTCCAGGCACCAGCAATAAAAGCAGCTTACCCAAGTGTACCCACCCTGTGGCAGAAGCAGGATACCGAGAAGGAGGAGGAAGAGAGCAATGATGATGAACACAAGAGTCAAGCAATTATCAATTTATATAGGAGAAAGACAATGCAAAGCGGGAAAAGCGCATCCAACAGATAAAATATTTATCAACCTGGTTCGAAGGACTTTTCCCCAAAGTATTTTCCTGAAGTTAGTTGTAAGTAATATTAGCTTAAGGGAAGAGCTCAAACCTAAAGAAATGCAATCAAAACAGTTTAAAAGAAATACTGCAAAGTCTTTCTCATAAAAATCAGAAATAAACACTGACAAAAGAAACAATATAAAAAGCTTTCCAAACCCGAGACGCTAGGACTGTGCAAGTCCAGTAAGGACGAGGCTCGGGTTAGTAAATACAAACTAGGTGGAGAAGTCGCTCTCCTTGAAGAAACCAGCAAGCTAATTATAAAACCAGAACTGAGGGATAAAGAGCTGTCATCCGTGGGAGTCAAACAACAAGGAGCTGTGACGTGCTTTGAAACAGCCTGCAGTTTCTGGTGTCACACCAGGAGGCACTCTTCCATAGGGTCTGCACCACCGCGATGGAGAAGATACCCCTAGCGCAGGAGCCGGCACCTTCTGAAGGCAAGTCGCCAACCGGTGGCGACGACCCCGCACCGGGGTGCCGGCGAGTCCCGGACTACCCGGGTGGGCTGCAAGTCCCCGCGCGGCGTGGCCCCGAGCCCGCCCCCTCTCGCCCACCCCCGCAGGCCGCTAACCCCGCGCCTGCCCCTGCCCTGGACCCGCAAAGCACCTGCCTGCCCTCTGTTCTACGAAGGAAAGAAGCCCCCCGCGAGGCTGACCAAACCAGAGGCTGGGGTTCCCCAGAGGAGAACAGCAGGATCCCGTTCCTCCCGCCAACGAGGGCGACAGAAGCAGCACCGGGAAGCAATAGGAGCGGGAGTTCTCGCCGCCCGGGCCCCAAACCCTCTCAGCTGTGGAGTTTTGGTTGCTGCTTGAGGGCTCGAGTTTCGAACTGCGCGACGACTAGAGGCTGCGTTGGGGGGAGCGCTCGGAGTAAGCGGACGGCATCGCACGAAGGAAGAGGGGCGTGAGGGAAGCCGCGTGTCGGTTACCTCAGTCGTCGTTCCTCCACTCCGGTCTCCCCGATACCGCCGAGGCTGCAGCCACGGCACCCAGCTCCGGAGCCTGGCGCCTCCCGGCCGCCCCCGGCGGCGTGCTCCAGTCCCGCCCGAGCACTCAGCGGACGCGCGCCTCTCC
>NW_026000119.1:11629232-11649212 GCF_001458135.2 Marmota marmota marmota | reverse complement strand
AATTCCCCGCTGTATGGGAGATGGGCTGAGTAACACACACCTGTTTTATTGTTGCAATCTGTCAGAAACTGGCGGTGGTGATGTCAGCTCTCCAAGATGGTGGCCGCTGGCTTCCTTGGTGGACTTTCCATTGTGGGAGATAGAACTGGACCGCTTCCTTCCCCGTCTCAAACCCCAAACTCAGCCCGGAGCTCAGTGATGGCACAGCCGGCAGGATTCCACAGAATCCGTAGCACCGTTTCTCTCTGCTTGCTTGTCGCTTCTTGGCGGCGCCCCGCCGTCTATAGCCGCGTGGCGGGCCGCGTGGTGGGCCGCGTGGCGGGCCGCGGATCAGTCAGCCTGGATCTCTGGTCGCACAGTTGGCTCGCGTTTGAGACTCAATAACCGGTCCTCGGTGATGGAAATCCTTCCTCTAGGTTTCGGTGCACCCCGATTTTGCTGTAAATTCCTGACAAGATAGCTTTTTGTTGTTCTAACTCATTATTCACCTGCGCAGTGTCGCGGTACACGGGATGTGATGCACTCTATTCACGGCCATCTTGGAATCTCCCCTTTTTTCTCTGTTAAGTGGCCTACACAATAAATGCTTGTAGTTACTAACAAATCAAAAATATATTCACAGTATTTCAATATTATCACTTATTTGCTCAAGAATATTTGTTGAGCCTCTACTGCATGCCAGGCACTGAACTGGAACTTGAAAAATAAACAATGAACAAAATTGACTAAGCCCTGTTCTTGTGGAGACTTAACATCTAGCAGGGAAGTCAGAGACTAAATAGACAATGAGTGATGAAAATGTATACATAGGAACGTCAGGGGTATGGAGAATACATAAGATATACCCAATCTAGAGCATTCTGCTGGGGTAGGAAAAAAAATTAGAAAAATGTTCACACCAAATGGAAAAAAGCCTTTCCCTAAAATGTGATACATTCATAACAATGTTCTTATTTATTTTAAATATACCATATAAACCAGAATATATTTAAACTAACACACTTGTTCTAAATCTAAGGAATATTTTCTTAGCTTTTATTCATTACTCCCTAGCTTTATTTGAGGATGCTTTTGTCAGTTTTTTCCACTGCTGTGTCTAAAGGACAGGAGCAGCACAATTATAAGAGGAAGTAAAGTTTATTGGGGGTTCATGGTTTCAGAGGTCTTAGTCCATAAAAGGCTGGCTCCATTCCTCAAGGCTTGAGATGAAGCTGGACATCATGGCTGGAGAGGGTGGCAGAGGGAAGCAGCTCATATCACTGGTGATCAGAAAGCAGAGAGAGAGAGAGAGAGAACTCCACTTGCCACTTACAAATATATACCCCAAAGCTACGCCCCCAATTCCTACCTGCTCCAGACATATTCTACCACTTCAGTTACCATTTACTTAATCCCTATCAAGGGATTAATTGGCTCGTTGGGTTAAGACTCTCACAAATTAATCATTTCTCCCCTGAACCATCTTGCATTGTCTCACATGGGAGCTTTTGGGGGATACCTCACATCCAAACCATAAAAGAGGATAAATGAGTCTGCCCTATAGTAAGAAAGAATGTTAGAAAATTCTTCCCCAAAGACCCATAAATTAAAACTGGAAAGCATATGATGATATCTGCTGGCTCATTGTCTGAATGCACTTCAGTCAGAATAAATTGCATGTTTTAACCTCAATCGTTGTTTGAATTTTACAATTTAAGTCTTTATCTCTAATCCTGGAATAAAAAGCTTTATAACCTCCAAAAGAGTCTCAGATGCTGCCTGCAAAAGGATTTGGAAAGATTAATTAAGAAGGCAGTTTTATCTTTATTTATTATAGAGGCAAAGTTTTTCAGGAAGAGGATAGATCCTGGAAGAGCTGCTAAGGATGTTTTTCTATGAAAATGGACATAAAGAGCTTGAACAACACCAACAAGCTGCCTCCCTGTCCAGGTCAAATCACTGGCTTACAGTGATTTTTCATCCCACTCCTTTTTATTATCACCCTCCTCCACAGCCAATATATATTTTTTAATTTTTTATAGTTGTAGATGGACAGAATGTCTTTATTTTATTTATTTTTATGTGGTGCCAAGGATCAAACCCAGTGCCTCACACATGCTAGGCAAGCACTCTGCTACTGAGCTACAGCCCCAGCCCTCCATAGCTACTCTTTACTGTGGTGCTTCAGCTTAACAATTTCTTCCTGTCTTCTGCCGCAAGATATACTGGATGGCTATCTTTTCTGCCCTTGCACCATTGACCCATCTTATGCTATTTTAATAAATAATGACAGTTCTTCCATCCATTGTCCATGCAATCTATCTGACAAAATTATCTCTAAACCTTTGGTGACCTTTTTTTCACTCATCTCTGAAATATCTGAATTTCCCTCTTTTCTCTCTGGGCCTTTATAATTGGTGTTCCTTCTAACACTTTACCTGGCTAACTCCTACTCACTATCCAGTACCAATTCAGTACTGTATTAATCAGAGTTCCAGTGTTGTGGTCATCATTCTGGGCTAGTGCCCCCCATATACACATATTGCAACTTATTTTAGACCCTTATTTTATCTTGCCAATAAGTGTTACCCTTATTTTAGAGTAACACTTATTGGCAAGCATATTAATTGGTTATCTGTCTTCCATTTGCTTGAAAGTTCATATAGAAAATAGGAGCACAGTAGTTGATATATAGTAGGTGCTTAATAATACTTGGGCAATAAGTGAATGCATACCAGCTTCATGCAATAAAGAGTTCAGCAGGCTGGGGTTATAGCTCACTGGTGGAGAGCTTGCCTGCCACATGTGAGGCATTAGGTGTGATCCTTAGCACCATATAAAAATAAAATATTGTGTCCATCTACAAATAAAAATATTTTCTTTAAAAAAGAAAGAGTTCACCATATATTTTCTGTCAAGGGACAGATGTTAAATATTTTAGGGTTACAGGCCCAAAAGTCTCTGTTCCAGCAATTCAACTCTGCTTCCTGAAGGACAATAGCTAATTCTCACTGGTGGCTCCAGAATGTATAAGACAAAATTTGAGTTAAAATTTTAAATGAAAGTTGTGACAGTACATCTCCTGGTTAAAGGACATTGTATGAAAATATATTTACACAACAGGCACTTTGTTCTTGTTTCCACTGAATATTTATTTTGGGTAGTTTGGGCTTGTGGGTGGAGCTAAAAGAGAAGGCATCCTTGGTGTGGCTATTGCTAGATCCGTTTGTGCTCTTTTGAAAATCCCTAATATTGGTAAGTTAAAACTTGCTATTAATCTGTTGTTGATTTAGGCTTCTTTTTCTTTTTTAATTTTTAGTATTTCACTTTTGCTACTCTATCATGCCCACGTCAAATCACTTTCCATTTCTCATGAATCTGTCTAGATATGATTGAGTTTTCAGATATAGGAAACTAGAATTCTCTCTAAAGCAATATGTGAAATGGGCAAGACAAGAGCAATTTGTCTCTATCCCTACTATGCTCAAAAATAACTGTGACTTGGGTTGGGCATATAGCTCAGTGGTAGGATATCTGCCTAATAGTCACGAGGCCCTGGATTTGATCACCAACACTGCAAAACAAAACAACTGTGTCTTTAGTTACCAGGAAAACATATTTAGAAAAACCTTTTTTTTCATAACTATTTTTGAAATATACAAAACTCTAAGCAAAACTGTATTCCATATGAATGATTAGACATGGCAAAGTGAAACAAATATAATTGTGTTTCAGTTCCAATGTGTATTCTGAATGTGTGATTGTTATGAGGACTTTTTTCATTAAATTAAAATATAGCACTATATTACATTAGCTTTCAGATATCATCTTCACATTTTCATAGTGGTGTTTATCTCTGAAAATTTTTTTAATTAAAATAAATGCCACGTGGAAGGCACTGCTAGCTGCTTAACGGCATCTTCATGCCTTCTTCCTTTGTACAAGTGCTCCAGTATATTTAAAGGGATGTCTACATACCTAGCTGAAAGATTATTTTTCAGTCTCTCTTATAGGTAGCCTAAGTTCTAACCTTGAGATGTAAGTATTGCAATGCTCTTAAAAGGAAATTGCAACTGGAACTTCCAGCTTGTGTCTGGGTTGTGGCTCAGTGGTAGAGTGCCTGCCTGTCATGTGTGAGGCACTGAGTTTGATCCTCAGCAAAAAATAAAAATAAAATAAAGATATTGTGTCCATCTACAACTTAAATTTTTTTTAATTCTTTAAAAAAAGGAAATTGGTCCAGCTGAGGATGATGGAGGGTACCTCTCATTCTTGTTCTTTCTTTCTCAAAGTGATGATTTGAGTTTTTACAGCTGTTTTGGAGTATAAAGGTATTTGAGGATGAAGGACATGGATAGGATGGTGGAAGAATGATAGAAGGAAGTTGAGTCCCTAAGGATTATTAACCATCATTTCAGCCTTGGATTGCCTACCTTTGTGCAATAAAAACTAACTTTTATTTTGTTTCAGTCATTGAATTAGGGGTTTTTGTTTAAGCCAGACCTATCCCTGGCTTATGACTGTACAGAGGTATATATGAAAAAAAACATAGCTAATGGAGATCTTTTGGATATTAAGTTATGGTAAATTAGATAGCTTTCTAGATTCTCTGCCACATGGTATCAACTTGACCTCCTGACCTCTGGGGAAGGGAGAGATTAGAGTTTCAGTTCAATCACACGTCCAAAGATTCAATCATGTGTACCTAAGGAAATCCCAATAAACCCCATGTATGCTGAGGCTCAGTGGAGCTTCCTGGTTAAGGAACACATTGATGTGCTAAGAGGGTGACACATCCTAACTCCATGAGGAAAAGTTATGGAAACTGTGCATTTGGAACCCTCTTGGACCTTACCTTATGTGTCTCTTCATTTGGCTGGTCCTGATTTGTATCATTCATAATGAAACTAATCATAAATACAGTGCTTTCCTGAATTTTGTAAGTCATTCTAACCAATTACTGAATCTGAGGGAGCATGAAATCCTCTGAACTTGTAGTAAGTTGGTCAGAAGCACAGGTGGTCTGAGGCCCCCTGAACTTACTGCTGGCTGGTAAAGTAAAAACAGTTTTCTTGAGTACTGTACCCTTAACCTGTGGGTTCTACGCTAAGTTTATGTAGTTAATTTCAGATTCCATTGTAGTATTATACCTGGGTGGTGCCTTCCACCTGTGGTGAGCCGCTTCTGCCGTTTATGCAAATTATGGTCGCCATTACAAGATGGCGCTGGCTCCGCTGTGGTCTGTGACAAACAACTCCTTATTTGGGAGAGTTGGCGCATGACTTTTCATCACCCTATGAGAAAGCTCCACGTGGCTGCTTTGCATTGGGGCTTGAGATGCTTTATTAAGGCTGGGAGGGGCATCCGAGAGGGAGAAGAAGAACTATCAAGGGCTGAAATAAACCGCTGAAAGAAGATTCCTGAGTGTTGCATCTTCCTTGCGGGCAAGGGGTTGCGACATCCACCAAAACCTTTTTTCTAAAAACTTTGAGGTGCTGGAAGTTCCAATTGCAAAAATGACAATATTTGCATCTGATAAACAAAATATGGCTGCTTCCAAATTGCCAAGTGGCCTGCTAGGCTTCCAGGCTTTCTTTCCTTTTTAATTAGTAATTTAGGATTGCTCTTTACTGGATCCATAGAAAAAGAAGGTAAGACAGTAGGGGGACCATAAAGAGGACAACAAATGAAAATCACTTGAGTGATAAGCCAGCATTGAGTAATCCAAGAGAGTGCGTGAATTTACTTCATGAGCTCTTGACCATTTTGCATAGAAACTTCAAGATAATACTTTGACACTCTCATATTGCATCCTTTTGTAGATGATGTAATTCTTTCCCTTCAGTGGCTGCTAGTACCCATGAAGCCACAATCTAGAAGTCATGCACCCATGACTTTTGCATGAATGATAACCTTAGAAAGGAGCTCAAATCTTCTAAGTTATTTCCGTTGGGAGTGTACAAGTCAACATCAAAAAAAGGAATTTGATATAATTGTAGTTCTTTTTCAAGGAAGCAGAACCAGAAGAAAACCATTCAGGCTATTTCTCAGAAGTAAAACTGAACTATTAGAATAAAGTAGTCTGTTCAGCCTATTTGGAAGGCTCCACTTGCTCCTTTTATAATCATGGAGACTTGAATTACAGAAGCCCAGAGGGTAATTGGATATATGCCTCCCTGGTGAAGGTACCACACAGACTGCTCCTTCATGCTTTCAGCTGTCAAGCAGAAAACAGATGAGGGCAAGGAGAGAGTCAAGAGAGAAAACAGATTGCTTTTTCTATTTCTATAAGGAATGAGGAAAAGATTTTATTTGGAATCATATTGAATCTGTATAGTGCTTTGGATAGTATGGCTATTTTGACAATATTAATTTTGCCTATCCAAGAGCATGGAAGATCTTTACATCTTCTAAAGTCATCTTCAATTTCTTTCTTTAGTGTTCTGTAGTTGTCATTGTAGAGGTCTTTCATCTCTTTTGTTGATTCCCTAATTTTTTCTTTTTTCCAATGCCAGGGTTTGAACACTGGGTTTTGCATACGGATCCTACCACTGCGCTATATGCCCCAAACCCCTTTTTTTCACTTTATGATTTGAAGTAAATATTTTTAAAAAGTTATTAGGAAACAAGGGGGAACTTTACCACTGTGCTATGTCCCCAGTATTTTTAATTTTTTGGGACAGGGTCTCAATAAGTTGCTGAGCGTTTCACAAGTTGCTGAGGCTGGCCTCCAATTTGTGGTCCTCCTGCCTCAGTCTCCCAAATATCTGGGATTATAGGAGAGTGCCACTGCACCTTATTTGAAGTAAATATTTTAACAAATATTAATTTCAAGATAATCACATCTTTTAGAAATATTCCACAAAATATTGTCATTGTTTAGATATTGTCTTAAAAAACCAAGACAAGGGCTAGGGATGTGGCTCAAGCGGTAGCGCGCTCGCCTGGCATGCGTGCAGCCTGGGTTCGATCCTCAGCACCACATACAAACAAAGATGTTGTGTCCGCCAAAAACTAAAAAAAAAANCTGTAGTTGTCATTGTATGAGGTCTTTCATCTCTTTGTTGATTTTTTTTTTTTTTTTTTTTTTTTTTTTTTTTTGAGGCTATTGTGAATGGAGTATTGAAAGGAAAGCTAGGAACTGGGAGATGGGTGAGAAATGAAAGAGACCAGGCAGAGATACACATGAGAGTTTATTTATTACACCTGACAAATAAAGGCCATCTCTCCATAGATGAAGAGAGGCAACACAGGCTTGGGTTTTGGGACTTTTATGGGGCAAGCTCAAGGATTAGAGCCCAGTGGGTCCTAATGCGGGTGGTTAAGGGTGAGGTTGGTATGAGCGAGTGATGAGCCTTTCTCAGAAATGCCCTTGGGCGGGAAAGTGAAACTTATTCTTAAAAATGGCGGCTGTGACTTAAGATAGCTGTCCGATGCTAAGCAAGGACCTTACAGGTAGTTTTCTTAATTTCTATTCCAGAGTATTCATCACAGATGTATAGAAATACATTTGATTAATAGGTATTGATTTTATATCCTACTACTTTTCTGAATTCATTAATTCTAGAAGTATTTTGGATCCTCTAAGTTTAGAATCATGTCATCAGCAAATAATGATGGTTTTAAGTTCTTCTTTTCCTATTTGTATTCCTTTAATTTCTTTCATCTGACTAATTGCTCTGGTTAGAGTTTCAAGGACTGTGTTAAATAAAAGTGGTGAAAGAGGGCATCCTTGTCTTGTTCCAGTTTTTAAAAGGAATGCTTCCAATTTTTCTCCATTTAGAATGATGTCAGTCTTGGGTTTAGCATAGATAGCTTTTACAATGTTGAGGTATGTCCCTAGTTTCTCTAATGTTATGAACATGAAAGAGTGCTATATTTTGTCAAATGCTTTCTCTGCATTAATTGATATAATCATATGAAATTCATTTGGAAAAATAAGAAATCCAGAATAGCCAAAGCAATTCTTAGCAAAAAAAGTAAAGCAGGAGGTATCACAATACCAGGCCTTAAACTATACTACAAAGTTATAGTAACAAAACAGTGTGGTATTGGTACCAAAATAGACTTGTAGACCAACGGTACAGAATACACAGAGACAAACCCACATAAATAGTTATCTCATACTAAACAAAGGCACCAGAAACATACATTGGAGAAGAAATAGCCTCTTCAACAAATGGTACTGGGAGAACTGGAAATCCATATGTAGCAAAATGAAAATAAACCCCTATCTCTCACCCACACACACAATTTAACTCAAAGTGGATCAAGGACCTAGGAATTAGACCAGAGACCCTGCGCCAAAAAGAGAAAGGAGTAGGCCCAAATCTTCATCATGTTGGATTAGGCCCTGACTTCCTTAACAAGACCCTTTTTTTAATATTTAAAAATATTTTTTTGAATATTTTTTTTTAGTTGTCGATAGACTTTTATTTTATTTATTTATATGTGGTGTTGTGAATCGAACCCAGTGCCTCACACATGCCTGGCAAGTGTGGACTGCTGAGCCCCAACCCCATCCCCTAAACAAGACTCTAAAAGTAAAAGAAATAAAATCAAGTATTAATAAATAGGAGGGACTCAAACTAAAAAGCTTCTTCTCAAAAAAGAAACAATGAGGTGAACAGAGAGCCTACATTTTGAGAGCAAATTTTTGCCACACACACACATCAGATAGAGCACTAATCTCTAGGATATACAAATAACTCAAAAACTCAACATAAAAAGAATAAATAACCCAATCTATAAATGGGCTAAGGAGCTGAATAGACACTTCTCAGAAGAAGATACACATTCAATCAACAAACATATGGAAAAATGCTCAATATCTCCAGTAATTAGACAAATGCAAATCAAAATTACTCTAAGATTTCATCTCAGTCCAGTCAGACAGCAGTTATCAAGAATACAGACAATAAATTTTGGCGAGAATATGGGGGGAAAGGTACACTCATAAATTGCTGGTAGCACTGCAAATTGGTTCAACCAACCTGGAAAGCAGTATGGAGATTCCTTAGAAAACTTGGAATGGAACCATCATTTGACCCAACTATCCCATTCCTCAGTCTACACTCAAAGGACTTAAAATCAGCATACTATAGTAACACAGCCACATCAATGTTTATAGCAGCTCAATTCACAATAGCTAAACTGTGTAAACAACCCAGATGCCCTTCAATAGATGAATGGATAGAGAAATTGTGGTATATATACACAATGGAATATTACTCAGCACTAAAAGAGAATAAAATTATAGCATTTTCAGGTAAATGGATGGAGTGGAGACTATCATGCTAAGTGAAGTAAACCAATCCCAAAATACCAAAGGCCAAATGTTTTCTCTGATAAGTAGATGCTGATCCATAATGGGGGTTGGGGGGGAATAGGAAAAATGAGGAACTTTGATGGGGCAAAGGGGAGGGAGGGGCTGGGGAGGTGGCATGGGGGTAGGAAAGATGGTGGAATAAGATGGACATCATTACCCTAGGAACATGTATGACTGCACATATGGTGTGATGCTACATCATGTACAACCAGAGAAATGAAAAGTTGTGCTGCAATTGTGTACAATGAATTCAAATGCATTCTGCTGTCATATATACCTAATTAAAATAAATAATTAATAATTTAAAAAGAGAGAAGACAGGTGATCAGCTTTTCTACACACTCACTGGTAAGCAAGAAGTTATTGACATATCAGTTGGGACTTTTACTTATTTATTGATTGATTAATTGATTGATTTGCTATGATAGAGATAGATACCAGGGCCTCATACATGCTATTCTAGGCAAGTACTCTATCACTGGGCCAAATCTTCAACTCACATCAGTCAAGACTTTTAAAACTCTACTCAGGGGGTTGTGGCTCAATGTAGAGCAATTGCCTGGCCTAGCATGTGTGAGGCACTGGGTTTTATTCTCAGCACCACATATAAATGAAAATAAATAAATAAATAAAGGTTCATTGAGAACTAAAAAAAATGTTAAAAAAACAAAACTCTACTCAGGATATTGAGGATATTGTTCTCCAATCTGAAATACTATTTTGCTTTAAAAAAAAAAAAAGCTTTTATCCTCACTTAGCATTTGGACAGCCATCTTAAGTGACAGCCACAATTTTAAGAAAAATTTCACTTTCCTGCCCAAGGGCATTTCTGAGAAAGGCTCACCACTCCCTCTTATCAACTTCACCCTTAACCACCCTCATTAGGACCCACTGGGCTCTAATCCCTGAGTTTGTGCCATAAAAGTCCCAAATCCCAAGCCTGTGTTGCCTCTCTCCATCTATGGAGAGATGTGCCTTTATTTGTCAGCTCTAATAAATAATAAATGCCTGGTCTCACTCTCCTGTCTCCTGGTTCCTCGCTTTCCTTTAAAAAAAAAAAAAGTGTTCATTTTACCCACTTCGACTTCTGAACATAATCCCCTCCCTCAAGGTCTGCCAGATATTTCACTCTCTTCTCATGGAATCCATTTCCACTCCCTCAGTCAGGCTGCTGGCAGGAAGCTTAGGGTATACTTGGGCAATTTGAACAGAGTTTAATAAAGATGTAGACAGATCCTTTTAATAAAGATGTAGACAGAAAGCTACAAAGAAAGTTCAGTACCCCAGAGTAGTCACAGAGCAGTTTCCAGAACCTGCAGAACAGAGACAGCTGTGGGGTGAGCCCTCTTGGTTAAAGCCTTCATAGAGGAAAGCAGCTAACTTGTGGTCACCCTTGTGCAAGAAGGAAGTTAAGATAGAAACACTCCAGTCTTCTCCTTCCCCTTAGCCTCCTGGAAGTACAATCCAACCCGATATACAGCTACCAGAAGCCAGCAGACAAGGACATCTGTCACTTTCCCGAATAAAGACCAGCTTTTCTGGCACAAAACAGGGCAGTGAAGGGGAAAGAGGGAAAGACAAGCAGCACACTTGCTATTAAATTTTTGCTCCTGCTGAGCTTATCACCTAGAACACCTTCATTTCCAACTGACATATAATTCTCTGGTCTGTTCCAGGATTCAGTTTATGACCTACTTTTAAGCATGGAAATGCCTCTCTCCCCAGTGAATACTTTAATCTCTATCACTCACACTGACACTTAACCATACACAGCCATCCTCATTATCTGCAGAGGATTGGTTCCAGGACTCTCTTTGAATAACAAAACCCACCATGCTCAAGTCCCTTTATGAAACAGCATATAACCTATGCACATCCTCCTGTATCATCTCTCATTACTTCTAAAGCCTAATACAAGCTAAATGCTATTGTAAATAGTTGCTTCATTGTTGTATCATTTGGGGAATAATGACAAGAAAAAAGTCTGTACATATTTAGTATACATGCCCCCAGTGTAGGCTTCCGTGCACAGTGCACAAATGAGATGTGAGGCAAGCAGTGCTCACACAAGGAAGGCAGGAAAGGGACTGAGGACTCCTGGAATGGTGGGAGGCTTCAGCAGGATACACCTACGCATCACTTCAATCGTGTAGTTCAGTGTGGTGCTTGGCATACAGCAAATTCAAGTTTTGCTTTTCGGAACTTCCTGGGAATTTTTTTTTTTTTTTCTGATCCATAGTTGGTTGAATCTGCAGATGCAGAACCCATGAATACAGAGAACTGACTCTGTACCCTTTATTGCCCCATGTATATAATTTCACATGTATATAAACTGGTAAGAGAAATTTCCCCATGTGTCCTGTATTAATTACAAAGGGCCAGGGAATAGAAAAGAGGAGAGAAGGGGGGAGGTTAATTAGTTACAAGCTAAGGCAAAAACTAACAGAAGACTGTTTTATGCTCTTGAACATATGTTAAAACCTTAACTAAAATCCTATCACAACCCGAAGGTGTTGTGCATCCTGCTTGCAGCTCTAACCAATGCATCCTATCCCAAAGCTTCCCCCACTACGTGTAATGCCACACCTCTTATCTATAGCCAATGTAGGTTCAATGTAAACAATTTATACCTGCCTTCCCCAAATTTTCACTATAAAATACTTTGGCTTAGATGAGTATGGTGGTCTTTGTCTGTAATTTTAGCAACAGAAGCTGAGTCAGGGAGATGACAAGCTCAATGTCAGCCTCAGTAACTTAGTGAGACCCTGTCTCAGAATAAAACATAAATAGGGCTGGGAATGTGGTTCAGTGGTAGAGTGCCCCCAGGTTCATCCCCAGTATCAAAATAAATAAAATTAATTACTTAAAATAAATACTTTGGCTTCTTAAGATCCTGTGGACATTTTCCAACTGCTACCTAATCCTTTCTGCTGGGGGCTGTGGGCATGTGTCCCAGAACCCGTACTTTCTTTCTGGTAGTATCTGTAATGGCTCAATAAACTCTTTTATTTCAGAGATTCCCTAGGTCTCTAGAGATCTGGTTGAGCAAAGTATCCCATTATATTTAAGCACTGAAGATGACAATTTAAGAGCTCTGAGTTCCGTTTCTTTTCTATTTCCACACCACCTACCAGTAACAAGTACAAACCAGCTGAATTGTATTATAATCTTAACTCTCCCTCTTTTCATTTTATCCCCATTCCCATCTGCTCCAGAAGAGACTTAGACCTTCACATTACCATGAAAAATATAATTTAACTCAGTATTAGAAAGAACAAGAGGTCCAGGTGTTAGGAGTTTCACATAGTCGTGCCAGTATCGGTGTTCCTGGAGTTTGGGTGGTAGAGCAGGTAGGTAGGCCTAGGTCAGTGAGCACCTGCCACTCTGCCTGAGGGTTTTTTCCATCTGCCTGGCTAGAGCAAGACTGGGAAGCTAGAAGTGCTTGGGAGTTTCTTGTATCTCCCTTCAAAGCAGCTTTCAATCAGGGACTGGACATTACAGCAACCTCATCTACTGTTGGGGAGGGGGTTCACTTCAAGGTCCCCTCTACATTATTTCCCAGAGTTCCCAAGGGGATGGAGCCCAGTGCCCTCAGTGTCATCTGTATGATCATGTACTCATTATTGTCTCTCTTCCTTTTCTTTCTCATGGGCTTGCTTCTGAGGTAACCTAGCCGGAGCTAGGCTATTGCCTTGCACAAGCCTTCTACCTCTGACGGCTACTTCTGGAATGGTGGGATGCATAATAATGTGACCACCACCAGTCATATTCAACCCCCTGGTGGCAAGAAGGTACAAGGACTTGCCATGCTTGATGACAATTCCCAAGTCCCAATATTTTCCCCTTTCTTGATTTGCCTTATACCTAAACATAGTGTCACTGATACCTTGTGGTTACTGGTGAGGAGTCCTGCTTCCTAACATGTTGAAGTATAACATTAGAGAAGCACGCCAAGGTGAGCAAATATATCAGGGTTTATTTAAAAAGGGGCAACATAGACTTTTCCCAGGAGGGAGAAGCGGGCCATAGCCAGTATCCTGGTATTCCAAGAAGCCGAGGTGTTCTTTTTTATATGTCCTAGGCTTCCTTTGTTTTCCTTCTTTCTTCTGCTTATCTTTCTCCTTCCTGAACGTGTGATAAGTCCTAAGAGATGCTTGGTGGACTGGCCAAAAGGTGGGAACCAGGTGGGCTGAAGGGGGAAGGGCAGGATGGAGCAGCCCAGGACACATTAATTAACAACTTCACAACTCAGTGTAGGGAGGAGCAATTTCTGGGACAGGTTACCTTAGCAACAGGTTCGGAGGGCCTCAGGTTACCTTGTTAGGGTGGAGAAAGAGCTCTGAAGGCATTATAATCCCTCAGGGGGCAGTCTCCAACTTCCCAGCTTCACTCAAATTAGCCTCCTTAATCTGATCTCACTGGATTTACTTTAGTGCATTGAGACTTTTATACCTTCTTTAAGAGATTATCCTGCGGGGGTGGGGTAAAAACCTGTAGTCCCAACACCAGGAAGGATCAGTGGAGCCCCAGAAGATCAAGTCCAGCCTAGGCAATGTAAGAAGACCCTGCCTCAAAAAAAAAAAAAAAAAACCAACCAACCACAACAATAACAACAAACACCACCCTCTTCTTCTAAATTTTTTAGTTTTACATTATATAACTAAATCTTCAGTCCATCTAAAAAGATTTTTATTATTGTTTTTATTGAACCCACGGCCTTGTTCATGCGAGGCAAGCAAGCTACTAACTGAGCTATATCCCCAGCCCCTAAAATAGATTTTTACAAGTGAAATTTTTACTTTTACCATTTATGCCTGCATGATAGCCAGCCAATAGGAGAGATTCAAAAAATGTTTTTCAACCTCTTTTTTTTTTCCTGTTTCTTTTTTTCTTTTTTCCAATGCCAGGGTTTGAACACTGGGTTTTGCATACGGATCCTACCACTGCGCTATATGCCCCAAACCCCTTTTTTTCACTTTATGATTTGAAGTAAATATTTTTAAAAAGTTATTAGGAAACAAGGGGGAACTTTACCACTGTGCTATGTCCCCAGTATTTTTAATTTTTTGGGACAGGGTCTCAATAAGTTGCTGAGCGTTTCACAAGTTGCTGAGGCTGGCCTCCAATTTGTGGTCCTCCTGCCTCAGTCTCCCAAATATCTGGGATTATAGGAGAGTGCCACTGCACCTTATTTGAAGTAAATATTTTAACAAATATTAATTTCAAGATAATCACATCTTTTAGAAATATTCCACAAAATATTGTCATTGTTTAGATATTGTCTTAAAAAACCAAGACAAGGGCTAGGGATGTGGCTCAAGCGGTAGCGCGCTCGCCTGGCATGCGTGCAGCCTGGGTTCGATCCTCAGCACCACATACAAACAAAGATGTTGTGTCCGCCAAAAACTAAAAAAAAAAAACAAAACAACAACAACAACAACAAAAAACCAAGACAAGTCAGCAATTTGTCGCAATCAGCATTGGAATCTCGGCTATGAGTTCTATACTGTAAAAGGTGAAAGATTTACATATATAAAGAGAAACTAGCATATGGGGTTTATATTGTAGAGATATTTTAAAGTATCTAAACTGCCAAATGAAGAAAGTATAAAAATATCTTTGTGCTATCATTTGGGATGAACCTGATGACTAAACATTTGGGGGTAGTGGACACCATTATCATTAGTCTTCACCTCACATGGTGTCTATAGCAAATCAAGCATTGAAAATTAAGTTCCGGGACTGGGTGTGTAACTCAGAGGTAGAGTGAAAAAGGTTCTGAGTCCAACTCCTAGGATAAAAAAAAAGAAATTATGCTCTATATTTCATATCGGATATTTAAATTGACCTACTTAATTAGCCACAGGGAGTTGTGACATAATGCAGAGACTCTGTCCTCAAGGTCATTTAAAGCCCATCAGCTTCGGGCTGGGGATGTGGCTGAAGCGGTAGCGTGCTCTGGCATGCGTGCAGCCCAGGTTTGATCCTCAGCACCACATACAAGCAAAGATGTTGTGTCTGCCGAAAACTAAAAAAATAAATAAAAATTCTCTCTCTCTCTTTAAAAAAAAATTAATAAAGCCCATCAGCTTCTAATGCACCTCCAGGGGAAAACTGGAGGACTATTTAATTGTTTTTAAAATACATTTATTTAAAAATATTTTTTGCATGATGGTAGAGTATATTTTGAAATATTATACATACATAGAATAACGTGTTTCAGTTAGGATCCCATTATTATGGTTGTACATGATGTGGAGTTACATGGGTCATGTATTTATATATGTGGGCAGGAAAGTTATGTCTGATTCATTCTACTGTCTTTCCTATTCTCATCACGCCTCCCTTCCCTTCATTGCCCTTTGTCTAGTTCAATGAACTTCTAGCCTTCCCCTCCTTTGTTGTGGGTTAGCATCCACATATCAGAGAGAACATTTGGCCTTTGGTTTTGGGAGATTGGCTTATTTCACTTTGCATGATATTCTCCAGTTCCATCCATTAACCAGCAAATGCCATAATTTCATTCTTCTTTATGATGGAGTAGTGTTCCATTGTATATATATACCACATTTCTTTAAATCCATTCATCTGGTGTAGGGCATCTGGGTTCGTTCCATAGCTTGGCTATTGTGAATTGAGCTGTTATAAATGTGGAGTGGCTGCATCACTGCAGTATCCTGATTTTAAGTCCTTTGGGTATAAACTAAGGAGTGGGATAAATGGGTCAGATAGTAGTTCCATTCCAAGTTTTCTAAGGAATCTCATACTGCTTTTCAGAGTGTTGCACCAGTTCGCAGTCCTACCAGCAATGTATGAGTGAACCTTTTCCCCCACATCTTTGCCAACATTTATTGTTGCTTATATTTTTGATATTTGCCATTCTGACTGGGTGAGGTGAACTTTCAATGTAGTTTTAATTTGCATTTCTCTAATTGTTAGAGATATTGAACATTTTTCATATTTTTTTTTGACCATTCATACCTGTTCAGTTCCTTAGCCCATTTATTGATTGGGTTATTTATTTATTTATTAATTGTTGTTAAATATTTTTGAGTGTTTTGTATATCCTGAAGATTAATGCTCTGAGGTGCTGATGGTAAAGATTTTCTCCCATTCTGTAGGCTCTCTGTTCACATTCTTGATTATCTCCTTTTCTGTGAAGAAGCTCTTTTGTTTGATACCATCCCATTTATTGATTCTTGATTTTACTTCTTGTGCTTTAGGAAGGACCATTTAATTCTTGGCACCAGAAGAACTGGGCCAAAACCTTGTCTTTGGAATCTGTGGGGCAGAAATGAAGGCACCTTAGGAATAGTTGTAAGACCCTTGGAGCTCCCTCTGCTGGAACATACTGGTAAAGGAGCAGTAAGGAAGGATGTGCTATGCCTCCAAGGTGGTAGAGTAGAAGCAAATGGCTCTCTCTCTAAAGGTGAGCTTTGACGGTAGATTAAAGGGAAAATTTAAAACCATAGTTTTAGGGGTTTGTGTAAGATTATATAAACTTCAGGGTTTTATGTAAGATTTTTCACTTTTCTTTTTACTTTAGGAATATTTGCCTTATACTAGGAAAAAGCATGAATTTGATCCTTAATAGATACCATATGTAAGGTAGCATGGGAGAAGGGCAGAACATCATTTTAGAAGGTTTATAACTGAACCTACCCTGCTCAGCAACTCCAGAGGCTGAGACAGGAGGATCACAAGATAGAGGCCAGCCTCAGCAACTTAGGGAGACCTGTCTCAAAATGAAAACATAAAAAGGCTAGGCATGTATTTCAATGGTAAAGTTCTCCTGGTTCAATCCATAACTACCCCACCCCCAAAGCTGATAACTGAAAATTTAAGTACAGCCCCAGAATTTTATTCATTGTAGCATTTTTGGAAAGTAATTTATCTTCTGCATCTAATTTTAAAGATGACAGTAACAATCTCAAGCTCTTCATTATGGGAATGTAAATGAGAAGACAACAGAAGTGAAATAAGCTTCCAAAGTGCTACATTTTATATCCTTCTTGTAACTGAAATCCCGGAACCAACAGATAACCATGTTGCCAGATGAACAGTCTTAAGTCCCAGACCCTGTTTCAGACCTTGGTCACACAGTGATGAATACAACATGCTCTTCCCCTGCCACAACTTACACTCAGGAGCTTCCTGGGGAAGATTCTATAATAACACAAATGATAACAATAAAACATGGTGAATTCTATAAAAGAAAATGTATGGAAAGTTATGAGGAGTGATTTTCTGGATAATCGGGAAAGGATTCAAAGAAAAGTTAAGCTGGGTCCTAAAGGATGAGGTACTTACTAGTACACATTTTTAAAAAAATTATTTTAAAACTGTTATCAATAGAAAATATCTTCTGAAAGTGTTTTTCTCAAAAACATAATTAAGAGAACAGAAAATTAGCTTAGTTTTACTTTATTTTATTGGAAGACCTAACAAACGGCATACATTAAATGTATGGCTAAGTAAATAAATCATTAAAGATTAATATATCAGTATGGGCATACAGAAAATATTGATTGTTCTACAGGGAAATATTAATGGAGCAACAGATTATAAGTCATATATTTATAATTTTATCTTACTTTTGAAAATAAAGTGTTAAGCTTGATAATTTATAGTTGATACCTTAAAGATAATAATACATAGTTAACACTGATATGATAATAAGTTCTGTTTTCTCTCCCTGTTCAGTAAAACAGATCTGTGAGATGTGTTCTTGTATGCTAAGTATTACATCTTATATTCTATACATTTAGCCCTGGATTCCTTGGCATTTTTTAAACTTATACATAAAAATGTAAATATTTTTGTACATAATAATGGATACCAAGTGATTTTCTTTTTTGTGTATGTGGAGGTACTAGGGATTGAACCTAGTGGTATTCTATCATTGAGTCACATACCTAGTATATTTTATCTTATTTTGAGATAGGGTCTCACTAAGTTGCTTACACTAGCCTCAAACTAGAAATCCTCCTGCCTCAGCTTCCAATCACTGGGATTATAGGCCTGCGCCCCAGTGCCCAGGTCCATGTGATGTTTTGATATATGTATACGCTGTGTAATGTTTAAGTCAGGTTAAACATATCTATCCCCTGAGACCTTCCTCACTTCTTCTACAGGGCTTTGCTATGTTGTCCAGGCTGGTCTTAAACTCCTGAGTTCAAGTGATTCTCCTACTCCAGCCTCCCTAGTAGCTGGGACTACAGGTATACCGCCACACCCATCAACCATTTTAGATTCCACTTATTAGTGAAATCATGACGTCTTGTCTTGTTTCACTTAACATCATGATCTCCTATTCCATTCATGTTGTCCCAATGACAAGATTTCATTCTTTTTTAATAGCTAAATAGTATTCTATGGTGTATATGTTCCACATTTTCTTTATTCATTTATTGCGAATGGACATTTAGGTTGATTCCATATCTTGGCAACTGTGAATAGTTCAACAAGCATGTCTTAGAACAGGAATAAAGAGAGACAATGGTCTTTGAAAATGTCACATATTTTTATAGAGAGTTTAAGTCAGCATTGTGTTAAAGACATTATGTGATGATCAAAATAGTCTTTTTATGATCTTTTAAGTAAGGTCATGTGTGATTTTTGAGTTTTTGAAATAGACTAAGGCTACACCAAGAAACTGAACTATTAATCTTATTTAATTTTAATTTATATGTCACATGTGAGTAATGGCTACCAAAATGTACAATGCAGAAATAAAGCTATCACTGGAAAAGTCAGAAATGTATTAGACTTCTTTATATATATTGTAGTGATATTTAATATAATTTTGATCTGGAAATGCACATGATAAGAAGAATCATGAAACTGTTAGTGCTTAGGCCTACGAGAATTTTAGTCTGACCTTATACATACTGGCTCAATGGGGTCATATAATTATCCTCTGTGCCCATACTTTATCAACAAATCCTGGTGAACTATGATAAGCCTAGTTAATTGATGATATGTAAATATTGTTTTAAGACAAATATTTGAAGTTCAACATATTATAATATAAAAATTCTCTCGTTTCTATTAAATCAGAGTATTAAAATTGTTCTAGGGCTGGGGAGGTAGATCAGTGGTAGAGTGCTTGCTTACCTTATGTGATGTTTGGAACTCAACTCCTCCTCACTGTCAAAACTTGTGGCTCTGTATGTCTCACTACAGCACAGAAAGCCCTATTTAATGTGTACTTTTGTGTGTGTGTGTGTGTGTGTGTGTATGTGACACATGTTCTCTTTTTTTTTTTTTTTCAATTTTATTTTATTTTTTATTTTTTTTAATTTTTTTTTATTTTTATTTTTTTTTATTGGTTGTTCAAAACATTACAAAGCTCTTGACATATCATATTTCATACATTTGATTCAGGTGGGTTTTGAACTCCCAATTTTACCCCAAATACAGATTGTAGAATCACGTCGGTTACACATCTACATTTTTACATAATGCCCTATTAGTAACTGTTGTATTCTGCTGCCTTTCCTATCCTCTACTATCTCCCCTCCCCTCCCCTCCCATCTTCTCTCTCTACCCCATCTACTGTAATTCATTTCTCTCCTTGTTTATTTTCCCATTCCCCTCACAACCTCTTATATGTAATTTTGTATAACAATACTGCACAACACAAAATCAAACTCAAACAGGATTTTGATTTG
>NW_026000119.1:11614801-11624609 GCF_001458135.2 Marmota marmota marmota | reverse complement strand
TTTACAGCTCCCTATGCCCGCGCAGTTAAAGAGGTCAGAGACTTGATCTCTCCCCGCCCGCTGCCATGTTAGATCTCCTCAATGATATTCATGTTGCCCTTACAGCTTCCTGGCATAAGCAAGTTCTTGGGATTATACAAACTGCTGCTTCTGTTTCCAGTCCAGATTTCTAGAAATTAAACCCTGCCGCCGTCGCCTCTTCCCCAGGGCCACGCTCAGGGGCACCGCGCTCGTCCGTGACCGTAGCTGCGCCAAAGAACCGGTGCCCAGCCCCCAGGGCCCAAGCGGCTCCACATGTTCTCTTTGAGAAGAGCTTGGCTTTTATTAGATCTGTTGAAATCGCATATCTTTTACTTGTCATTCTCCTCTGATCACTGCCCCCTACAGATATCTTTGAGATGCTGCGTTCACTGCCACCATTATTATCAAGCAAACACTGGCTCACAGTAGGTGCTCAATAAGAAGTTTTTTTTTTTAATTAAATACATGCAATGTATTGTAAGTGAAGAGAACAGTAGATAGAGTCCCCCCAGGGAGGTTATGGAGTATCTTTAAAAATCTGGAAGTAGTTGCTAAGGGATATTTGATTGATGAATTAATACAATTTAGACTCTTTAAAAGATATTCAATGGGGAATGGACGGGGGCTTGGGAAGGAGACCCTTAGGAAAATCTCTGCTGCTTGTATAAGAACCTGAATATATCAGATGTGCAGAATAGACGTGGTAGGAATAAAGTTTCATTACCTCCCAGTACCTCTTTCTAAGCTCAGCTATTAAATCACCTGAATTAAGGAACATGTACACCTCTAACAAAATGGAAAGTTTGCTAGGGACAAGGTGATGAAGTGGATATGTTCAAGCTTTAACATTGGATATCTTTACCCAGACTCCTTTTATTTCTGGTATCAGAGATTGAACCCAGGGTGCTTAACCACTAAGCCACATCCTCAGCCCCTGCTTTTTTTCAGTCCTGGGGATGAACCCAGGGCCTTGTGCATGCAAGGCAAGCACTCTACCAACTGAGCTATTTCCCGAGCCCTTTTTTATATTTACTTAGAGACAGAGTCTTGCCAAGTTGCTAAATTGCTGAGGCTAGCTTTAAACTCAGTTTCCCAAGCTGCTGGGATTTTAGGCGTTCACCACCATGCCCTGCAAGACTCCTGTTTTTACTCTTTCAAATAACCCAAGACACAAGCAAGAGGCAGCAGGTGTCTCCATAATACTAATAATATACCCCAGATGATAAATTTGTGAGAACTCTGGACTAGAATTGCCCATGTGGCTTCTGCAAGGTAAAATATATTTGAGAAACACTGTTTACAAAACCTTCTTACAAGATTACTATTACTATTATTAGTAATTTTTGCAAAGAAAAAGAAAGAGAAAGAAAGAAAATCCAATCAGGTCCACTGATAGTACTCAATCATCAGCTCCCAGATGCATTCTGCCTTCCCATTTCCATTTATGTATGTATGTACATAGGTATGTATGTATGTATGTATTGATGCGGTGCTGGGGATCAAATACAGGATTCATGAATGCTAGGCAAGTGCTCTACCATTGAGCTACATTCCAAGCCCCTCATATGGGAATTTTTTTATGCTTTGTGAAAGTACTAATAATTTACTATGTGAATTTCATATAAATGAAACATTGTCATTTGCTCTACCCAATAACATGTTGAGAAAATGTTCTCCAACTAGCTTGAAGGAGAAAAGGTTATGTCTTGCCTATAAAAGCTATTCCCAGGGCCTTATGTCTTCTAATTCCATAGGAAAAAAAAAAAAAACACAAATCCACAACAACATTAACAACAAAAAGCAGGTCCCAGGAACTGGGGGTGCAGTCCAGCAGTAGAGTGTTTACTAACATGCCTGAAGCCCTGGGTTTGGTTCCCAGCACTACAAATAATAAAATAAAATGGTTCCATCTTCTTGTTAAAGTTTCATTTCAATGCTGGGTTAAGGAATTGTTACATTATCAAACCAAGACAGATTTGTGCAAATTTTATGCTGTAGGGTTTGTTTGTTTGTTTGTTTGTTGTCTTTTTAGTTCTGGGGATTGAACTCAGGGCATTATGCCTCTTAAGTACATGTCTTATCCCTGAGCAATATCTCCAGCCATAGACTTATTTTCTTCAGTTTCTCATCAAAGTGACAGAATCCAAAAAGAAACCACCAGAAAAACAATGGCAGCTCTGTCTTCTAAATACCGGTTGGTACTTTAGGAAGTACTTTTTGCATTTGTTACCCTTTAGAGTCAGATATCTGAACTTGTCTACTTACTGGGCTCTTCAGTAGTTTCAGCCATTCCAGTTCATTAGGTGCACATTATAGGAAGAGTTAGCTTTCTGTTTACTCCTTGCTTTTCTGTTGGGAATAAATATGCTGAAACCAAAGCATTCAGGAAACACATATTCTAGATACTATACTCCAGACAACAACATCCTCTATCTTTTCAGGGTGCTCCAAAGCTAAATTGTTTAAAACTTTCTGAGGCTTTCTGACAGAACTCAGTAAAAGATGACTTAATGGCAAAAATTCACATCACTTGTTTATCCCCATTATTTCCTCTCATAGTCTGAAATAGCCCCAAAGCGGGAAGTCTTATGAAAAACACACAGATATGAACCATAACTATTCAAAAAAGAAAAGCTCTTTTTTTTTAAAGGGCTAATCCTTAAAAAAATACTTCCAGAAATTTCTCAGGTTCCAGTAATCAAAACAATCATAGTTGACAAAGGTATTCATTATAGCTTCACATCTTTTTTTTTTTCCTTTTTCCTTGTCAACAGCCAATGTGTATATTGGCAATAAGTTTGTAAACTTGTGAAACTCTTTCCCTTGTACTTGACAGATGCTCAGTAATTACTGATTAAAAAATGAGCTAGGCATGGTGGTGCAGGCCTGTAATCCTGGTGACTGGGGAAGCTGAGGCAGGAGAATAGTAAGTTTTGAGGCAGCCTCAGCGACTTAGTGAGGCCCTAAATAAGGTAGTGTGACCCTGTCTCAAAATAAAAAATATAAAGATCTGGGGATGTAGCTCAGTGGCAAAGCATCCCTGGGTTCAAACCCCAGTACTCATTCCCCACACACACACAAAAAAAATCATTAGTCATATCCAAATGGTGACGACTTCCTCCATAAAAACCTGCTCATCCATAAAGGCAGTGAAACTCATGAGACATGGTCAAAATCAATGCTTCCAGGTTTGTAACAATATTCCAGGTTTGCAACAATCTGAGTAGCATTTATTCAAGGAAAAAATCCCTGAATACTGTTAATAAGAGCAAGCTTTGTGACATTTGAACTTGCCATATTCCAATTTCTTTCTCTCTAGCTCTTTCAATCAGATGGCCTTGCAAACCAGCAGTTGACCCATCCCTGGAGATGGGCAAAATAGGTCTGGAGCTCCCCAAGATTCCTATCCCAAGATAATTATCATTATTTGACTTGTTTGTCAGTTTCCTAGGAACTTAATTGCAAGGCCTGTCTTAATTTGATTTGATGCAGTGTTTCCTCACTGTGAATAGCTTTTCCCTTAGGACAATGGTTGGAGGGAGGGAGGGAGGAGAGTGGGAATTGTTTATTATCTCTGCTCTCTGAGGCAATCATCACAGCTGGGACACAGAAGAAGCTCACTTAAAACCTGAAAGGAGAAGCTGCAAAATGAGATGTCTATTGGTGGCTTTTAAAAACTCTTATATATTCCCAGGAATTAGAAGGCCAGGCATACTTAAGGTGCAATAGGCACAGAGACCTGGAAAGACCTGAGAAAGCTATATACTCTCTTACCTCTGGCTAACCTTGAATTTCTGCAAAAGTAGAAAGTGGAGGCTAAGTCAGAGTTTTAAACTGCCTGCTGGATCATTGAAGACATGCCCCAATGCACTTCTACTCCCCTGGCAAAGGCTGGGAGACTTATTCATTCATTTACAAAAAAAAAAAAGTCTTTTTTAAATTATTAGTTGTTGACCAACATAATCAAGCATAAAATTTAGAACCACATATAATAAACAATACAGATTTTATACAGTCAGTCCTGGACAGTTGCTTAACAAATGGTAACAGCAACAACAGCAATAGTAACAAAATACTTTTATACACTGTCTCACTGAAATGAGAATATCAATAAAGAAAGAAACTACAGCAAAAAGGAGAAGATCTCAAGTTGAAAAGTATATTAACTAAGTTGAAATTTTTACTAGACTCAGCAGCAAATTTGAAAAACAAGGAAAATTATCAGCAAACTTGGAGATAGATTCTTTGAGATTATGATATGATAATGATTAACCTGTTTTGACAGGCTAATAAAGCAATGAAAAAAACAAAAATAAGATTAAGAAAGCAATTCCATTCTATGGAAGGCTCACAGAATAGCCAAAACAATCTTAGAAGAACAAAGTACAGGATTTGCACTTCGAAACTTACTATAAAGCTATAATAATCAAGAGAGTGTGGTCCTGGTAGAAGAATAGATATACTGGGTATTCACATGCAACAGAATAAATTTTGACCCATATCTCATATCATACACAAAAATTCACTCAAAATAGATTAAAAACAAAGCTATAACACTGTTAGAAGAAAGCCAGGGCATAAATATTTGTGACTTTGGATTAGGCCATGGTTTCTAGATATGGCACCCAAACTACTAGCAACAAAAGACAAGATGGAAAAAATCATACTTTTTTTTTCTTTTTTGGTGGTGGTGCAGGGGATTAGAAAGAAAAATTGTACTTCCTCAAAAATAAAAACTTTTGTGCATCAAAGGTCACCATCAAGAAAGTGGAAAGATAACTTACAGAATAGGAGAAAATATTTGTGAATCATTATTTGATTAGAAACGTGTATTCAAATATATATAGAACAGTTACACTCCACAATGAAAAGCAATGGGCAAAGGATTTGAATCAGCATTTCTCCAAAGATATACAAATAGCCATTAAGCATATGAAAAGATGCTTAACATTATTACTCATTAGTAAAATGCAAATGATAAATGCATTAAAATAATACCACTTTATACACACTAGGATGATTATAATGTAAAAGACAATTAATAATGAATATTACAAGAATGTGGGAAATTAAAACCATTATACCTTGTTGCTGGGAGTATAAAATGGTGCAGCTGCTTTGGAAAACAGTTTGGCAGTCCCTCAAATACTTAAAAATAGAGTTACCACATTGCACTCCTAGATATTTGCCCATGATAATTGAAAACCTATGTAGTGACAAAACTTATATATGAATATTCATAGTAACATCATTCATAATAGTACCAAAGTGGACATAACTCAAAAAATGTTCATCAACTGATAAATAGATAAACAAAATGTGGTATATCTATACAATAGAATACAATGATACAAATTATAATAGTTCAGTTTATGTTTTATGAACATTTCAAAGATATAAAAGTGATACACATTTAGTAGAAGTGTAGTTTTAATTTTAAACTTTTCCCCAGTGAGTCACAGGCAGTTTGATATCCTGTCACAATGCTGGGTACCAGCAGCAACCTGCAGTTCCTAGACACCCTCAGGAAGAGAAGCAACAAATACTCTAGAGTATACTGTGCTACTAAGTTGTGATGTTTGGTTGGTTAGGTATATTGAGTGCATTTTCAATTTAGGATATTTTCATTTTATGATGGGTTTATTGGGAAGCAATTCCATTATACACTGTGTACTTCTCTAATATTCAGCAATGAAAATGAATGAAGTACAAATACATGCTACGCAATGGATGAACATTGAAAACATGTTATGCTTAGTAAAAGAAGGCATATACAAAATGCTTCACATCCCATAATTCCATTTATATGTACTCTACTGTGCAGAATAGGCAAATGCATAGAGATTGAATGTAGATTAGTGGTTGCAACGGAATGAGAGAGAAGAGTGGGGCATGACTGCTGATATGAATAAGTTCTTTTTGGGGTGATGAATATAATCTGGAATAAGAGTGGTGATGGTTGCACAATTTTGTGAATATGCCAAAAATAATCAAATCAAAACAAAACAAAAAATAAAGAGATCATAGCCTCCCCAACATTTTAAATCTTTGGAGGTAGCTAATAACAATATGTAACACTTTGTAGCACTGTGTACCAAGTTGTATTCAAAATCTTTTACAAATTTTTTTCACTCATTTTGTCTTTAATATAAACCTGAGATCAGGTCCTATTACCATAAAATTATTTATTTATTCTAATTTATTATACATGATGGCAGAATGCAATTCATTTCATATTATACATATAAAGCACAATTTTTCAAGTTACTGATTGTACACAAAATATTTTCACACCATTCGTGTCTTCATGCATGTATTTAGGGTAATGATGTTTAACTCATTCCAGCAATTATTCCCACTTTTTAGTGGAAGAAAACTGAACTCAGAGAGCTTAAACAACTTGTCTAAGGCTACAAAAGTAAGCAAGGGGCAGAGTTGGGATTCAAACCCAAGTAGTCTAACATGAAATTCTATTCTACCAGTAGGTTATTTGGCTTGTTATTATAACTCTGTGACCAAGAGTAAAGGTAGGCAAGAATTAACTTTCAAAAATAGAATTTAGGGTGACATAATTATTCAACTTCTAGAGAATTGTTATGGTTTTGATATAAAGTATCCCCCCCAAAGCTCCTGTTAATGTAGGTATATTCAGAGGTAAAATTATTAGCTTATGAGAACTGTAACTTAATCACTCCATCCTATTTTGAAGACTGCCTGGGTGGTAATTATAGGTGAAAGAGGGGCATGGTTGGAGGAGATGGAACTGGGGGTACACTCTGGAAGGGTACATCTTCCTGGTGACCCTCCCTTCCCTCTACTCCTCAATTTCCTGCCATGTGCTGAGCCACTTTCCTCCACTGGGCCCTTTCCCTATGATGTGCTACCTTACCTTGGATCCCAGAGCACAGTGTCATGTGTCTATGAACTGTGACCCCTGTAACACAGAGCCTCAAATAAACTTTTCCTTCTCTAAGTTGTTCTTGTTGGGTATTTTGGTCACAGCGATGAAAAAGCTAACTATAACAAGGATATTTGAAAATCTGATCTTTTAAAACAGGAGAATAAAACAATTTATTATTAATTATCCTGCCCTTCCATTTTTATGCAAATCCCTAAACTTACATATTAATTCTCTTTGAAAGAGAATGCTTTATGAAATCTTTGGGTACTATTTGCAGTGCTCAATAGAATTAGAAATATTCATTTTATTTTGAAGTGGAAGCTGGAAAAAAACAGGATGAGGAACTTGGCTCTGATACCTACGAAGGGCCTTTTCTTTGAACGCTGCCAAGTCAGGCAGACTCAGTGAGGCCTGGGCTGCAAGCTGCTGTTAACAGTGGGGTTCAGTTCATCCTGGTGAGTCTGGCCAGGGTCCACTTTGTCTCTGCACAGAGGGGAGCACTTCAGAGCAAGCACTTCTGCCATGCTGAGATTAGTCTGCTATAAGCTCACTCGTGTTCATTATCTAGAATACTGAAAAGAAGGTCATTCCTTGTCCCAAAGAGGGCTGTGTAGCAGGCAATGTCTAGTTTCAATGTTTTTATTGATTACATTGAGAATAAAAATCTTCTCATGAGATCATAACTGAGAGATACAAGCTTAAGGGCAGACAGCAATGACTCAGCCTGTTTCCACTCTGACCCACATGTCCACACAGCTGCCACAAGGAAAACAAGGCTAGAAAAAATTGAGATCTTAATGATTTACTCTCCTAAAGATTTTCCACTGCATTTACAACTCAGTCCTTACGATGGCTTATAAAGCCTTACAAAATCTGCTCTCTGGCTACATATCTAATCCTGTCTTTGTACTTGAAGTTTCTTCAATAACAGATTGCAAAGCAAAAAAAAAAAAAAAAGAATTGGAGAGAACTATAGATTTAAAGGAATTCAAGAGACCTATGAACCAATGTAATGTGTAGATTCTTGTTGGCTTCTGAATTGAGTTTTATACAAAGCAAGTATAAAAAAATCACTAGGCAACCAGAATAATTTGAACATGGATTGGATGTCTGTATTAAGAACTATTTTTACTTTTTAAGATATAGTATAGAAGTATTGTGAGATTTTTATTTTTAGAGATATATACTAAATACAGGTGGGATTTTCTTCAAAATTATCTATGGGGCATAGGGAGAAAATTGGGTTGCCTTGGAAGAGATAATTATTGAAGATGGATGGCAAGTTAAGATACTATTTATATCTAAGAGTTTATTATAGTATTCTATTCCCTCGACTTTCGTTTGTGTCCTTGAAAAGACTCCCTCAAACATATGAATAATTGCATCTTGAAATAAGATGAACTAAGTTTTCACAATGGGGAAGGATCTTTGAATTTAAGCTTCATTGTTCATTTGTTCCCATATTGATTTAACTTTTGATTTAGCAATCCTGTTTCCATTCTAGTAGTGTATTTTAAAATTTCTGCAAGCATCTGCAGGGCACACTGGTGCATACCTGTAATTCCAGTGACTTGAGAGGATGAAGCAAGAGGATTGCAAATTGGAGGCCAGCAACTTAGTGAGATTCTGTCTAAAAAAAAAAGAAAAAAGAAAAAATTAAAAGGGATGGGATGCAGCTCATTGGCAAAGCACCCCTGGGTTTTATCCCCAGTACTGAAAAAATATCTGTAAGCATCTAAGACAACTATCCTTTCTCTACTGAAAGGAGAGAGAAGTAAGACTGTAACTTGTCTTATGTTCACCTTTATGTTACCAGGGCTTAGCATGTAATATGTGATCAAAAAGTATCAGCTGAATTAATATATGACCAACTTAAATATTTACTACCTTCTTTTTTATCCATTTAAAAATTCTTATAAACATTTTGTCATATACTAATGAAAGACTTTGTCGTATGACCACCTAGCGGAAGTATTGGAGCCAGAGGGAAATGTACATTTAAAGACCTGGTGTTGTGCAGAAACTTGGTGTGTTGAGAAATGGGAAAAGGCAATTTTGGCTGGAATGTAGTGACTGTGGGAGAGAAGTGGGAGAGGTGTTCAGATATGTATCCAGGGGCTAGATCCTGTTGGCCTTTAAATCCATTTTAAGTAATTTGTGTCTTAAGTGTAATGGAAAACCATTAACAAAGTAAAATAGTATGTGCTCATTTTTTTCTAGCCTCATTCTCATTATCGATACTGTGTAGATAATGGATTGTCCTCAGGTAAGAGTTGAAACAGGCAGAGTTGATGCTGCCTCTAGTACTTAGGCATGGCCCTAAACCTTGTGTTCTTCATTTCCAATTTCACTTAGTCATAGCCTGTGGTGAGCCGTTTCTGCCGTTTATGTAAATTATGGTCGCCATTACAAGATGGCGCTGGCTCTGCTGTGGTCTGTGATAAACAACTCCTTGTTTGGGAGAGTTGGCACATGACTTTTCATCACTCTATGAGAAAGCTCCACGTGGCTGCTTTGCATTGGGGCTTGAGATGCTTTATTAAGGCTGGGAGGGGCATCCGAGAGAGAGAACTGAAGAGAAAGAGAACTGAGGAGAAGAACTGTCAGGGGCCTGAATAAACTGCTGAAAGAAGATTCCTGAGTGTTGCGTCTTCCTTGCGGGCAAGGGGGCGCTACAAGTGGTGCCGAGACCCGGGAACCAGAACTTTCAGCAGTCAGGGGGGTGCACCGTAGTCCCAGGTAAGTGGGATCCGCGATCAAAGCGGAGAATCGTCCCAAGTAAGTGGGACCCGCGACCAAAGCGGGGCAGCAGCTGCATTGTGTACTTTCGTTTTTACTTTCGCTTTTGTTTTCTGTGTGTCTCTTGTTGTGTCATTTTGTTTTTGT
>NW_026000119.1:11544528-11613062 GCF_001458135.2 Marmota marmota marmota | reverse complement strand
TCCCCCTTCGTCCACCATCGCCACGATACAGGATGCGAGGCAAAGCACTGCACTTGAGTGATCCTTGACGTGGACCTCAAGGAGAGCATGTCCTATTGCATGCGGGTTAGACGCGTTCACTCCCCGCCCCACGAAAAAAGGCGTCGGCTGATATGGGACCAGGTCTAGGGAAGGGCCCTCCTTAGGACTGAACCATACATTGCAGCCACTTCTGCACAGTGGGATAGGACCTCTACTCTCGCCTGTATTGTTTTAAGAAAACAAAAAGGGGGAACTGTGGTGAGCCGTTTCTGCCGTTTATGCAAATTATGGTCGCCATTACAAGATGGCGCTGGCTCTGCTGTGGTCTGTGATAAACAACTCCTTGTTTGGGAGAGTTGGCACATGACTTTTCATCACTCTATGAGAAAGCTCCACGTGGCTGCTTTGCATTGGGGCTTGAGATGCTTTATTAAGGCTGGGAGGGGCATCCGAGAGAGAGAACTGAAGAGAGAACTGAGGAGAAGGACTGTCAGGGGCCTGAATAAACTGCTGAAAGAAGATTCCTGAGTGTTGCGTCTTCCTTGCGGGCAAGGGGGCGCTACAATAGCCATCATTAAGAACCTTGTTAGAAGTCAAATATACCTAATTACAGCAGTCTTCACTACTACATGTTGTAGTAGTTTAAAGGAAAAAATTAAATTCTAATTGTCTTTATTCTGTATAAATTGTCCATTGATTCAATTATTCCTTCTTTGTTAGACCATTAGCTCCTTGAGAGCAAGGAACGAATCATTAAATTTTAGATTCCTCTAGACAAAGTTAAAACCTCTTCCCTTTCATGAAATTTTTCTGCCTTAGAGTACTCTTTCATTCTCTATACATACCCAGTGAACAAAGAATATAAGTATTCCTAATAATCTAGATTTCAAATTTTTAAATAATTTTTCCTCTTACAAAATTCTCAAAGTATCCTAATAATTCTAGAATTTTAGTATCCAAGATAAATCTCCTAAACATTTCATATTAGTCCATTTTTTTGTTCCTATAATTAAATACCCAATACAGTCTACTTTATAGAGAATAGAGGTTTATTTTGGCTCTGAAAGTGAAAATCTAGAGGCCTTATCTGGTGATGGCCTTCATGCCACAAAAGCACAGAGGAAGTATGAAGATTCACATGGCAAGAGACTGGGAATATGCACGTCTACGTGTGGTCTCTTTCCATCTTCTTAGAAAGCCACCAGGATGCATTCATGGCTATTATGTCAGATCTGGAATGTCCCCCCAAAGCTCATGTGTTGAAAGCATTATTTCTAATATAGCAAGGTTCAGAGGTGGGGCTTTTAGGCAACCATTAGAGTTGTAACTTCATCAGTGGATTAATCCATTTGATGGATTAATAATTTGGTAAGTCTAGGCATGTTGGCATGGATGGAGGAGGTAGAACACTGGGGACATACCCTGGTGACTAGATCTTGTCCCTGGTACCCAGCCCCTCTCCTCCCCAGCTTCCATGAGCTGAGCAGTCTTTCTCCACCATGACCTTCCACCATGATGTTTCTACAAGGGAGCCAGCCAACCATGCACTGAAACTTCTGAAACCATGAGCCAACGTGAACTTTTCCTCCTCTAAATTGTTCTTGTTAGGGCCCACCTCTCAACATCATACTCAGATTAAGTTTCCACCCTCTTAATACTATTAATGTATGACTGGGGATTAAATTCCTGCATGAGTTCAGGAGGACAATCCATACACAGATCTCTACCTCTGAGAAGGGGTACAAACATACATGGGTGTTCAAAGCAGGAGATAGCATGGGCTCTTGGAAAGAGTGGATCCTTTGAAGTCAGACAGCTGGGATTCTAATTCTGTTCTTTATTAATGATGATATCTTGAACAATCTCAGTCTCTGTCTTATTTTTTTAAAACTAGGAATTATTTTTTTGTTTTTGTTTTGGTACTGGGGATTGAACCAAGATGCACTTTAACACTGAGCCATATCCCCAGCTCTTTTTTATTTTGTATTTTGAGACAGGATCTCACTAAGTTGCTAAAGTGCTGAGGCTGTCCTTGAACTTGGAATCCTCCTTCTTCAGCCTCTCCAGTCTCTGGGATTCAGGTGTGCACCACCACACCTGGCTTAAAACTAGGAATTGTAAAAGCTAACTTGAAGGCAAGTTTTTTTAAAAAATTAAATTATTTATTTATTCTAATTTGTCTTATATGATTGCAGGATGCAATTCATTTCATATTACACATATAGAGCACAATTTTTCAAGTCATTGGTTGTATACAAAGTATTATCACAACACTCGTGTCTTCATACATGTATTTAGGTTACATGATTATGTCTAACTCATTCCAAAGTCTTTTCTCCCCCCATGCCCCCTCCCTTTTCCTCCCTCCCCTTTGTCCATCTCAAGTTCTTCCATTCCTCCCACGCTTCCCCACCATTATGAGTCAGCATCCTCATATCAAAGAAAACATTCAGCCTTTGGTTTTTTGGGATTCACTTACTTCACTTAGCATTATATCCTCTAACTCCATCCATTTATCTGTAATGCTTAGTAATATTCCATTGTCTCTATATACCAAAGTTGAAGTCACATTTTGAAAATTAAATTAAATAATGTACAAAATTCCTACTATAGCGTCAGGCATATTTAAGATGTTTAATAAATGGCATCTTTTACTATATATCATGAAACAGTAATAGAAACATCATGATAAAAATTTGTCATACATACACAATGGAATAGTATTCAGATATACAAAAGGGTTAAAATTTGTCATTTGTGGCAACATGAATGGAACTGGAGAATATATATTAAGTAGAATAGGCCAAGCACAGAAAAATAAATGTTGAATGTCCTCACTCATTTGTGAAACTAAAAAAGCTGATCACTAGAGATGGAAAGTAGACTAGAGATCACCACTAATTAGAAGGAGCAGGGAGGAGGTGGATAAAGAAAGGGGAATCAAGTATTAAAATGCAGTTGGAGAGGAAATTAGTTCTCATATTTCTATAGAAAAACAGGAATTTTAGGCTACAACAATTGAATATATATTTCAAAATAATCAGAGGAGAAGAATTTAAGTTTCCCGATACCTAGAAATGATAATTTGGAGAAGGAAATGCTAATTACCCTGATTTGATCATTATATATCACATATATGTATCAACTTATAATATTGTACCCTATAAATAAGTGCAAATACTATTTATCAATTTAAAAATTAAAATTATTTTAAAACTAATAATTAAAAATGTTTAATATCTAAAACTAGCTTACAAATAATGTTACTCTAACAAACAACATAAAAATCACTGTCTATGTAATCAATCGTTTAGCTCTTATTTCTCTGTACATTTAGTTATCTTTTCATGTTTGCACATTTTTTTGGTAGACTAGAATTTTTAAAAAAAATTTTTTTAGTTGTTGATGGACCTTTTTTAAAATTTGCTTACTTATATGCAGTGCTGGGTATGCAACGCAGTGCCACACATGTACGAGGCAAGTGCTCTACTGCTCAGCTACAACTCCAGCTCCTTTATGCTAGAATTTAAGCCCCTTGAGGAAGTTTTTTTTTTTTAATATTGTTTATTTGTGCCTGTAACAGTGATAGGTGCAATAAACGATTATTGACTGAATTAAGAAAAACATGATATTTGGCCTTTGAGTTTAGCCATCAAGTTCTAACACTGAATCGCAACACATTAACAGTGCCTACAGAACATCAAGGGGTGTGTGGTTTTAAAATTTTATTTTGTTTTTTTTTTAGTGGTACTGGGGATTGAACCCAGGGGCATTCTACTGTTGAGCTACATTCCCAGACCTATTTATTTTTTTGTTTTGAGACAGGGTCTCACTAAATTGTTGAGGCTGGCAATGTACTTGCCATCCTCCTACCTCAGCTTCCTAAATCAGTGGGATTACAGGCATGTACCACCGTGTCTGGCAGGTATGTGATTTTTGACTAGAGTTATTGAACATTTATTGAGTTCTTGGTATGTGGCAAATCCTGTTCTAGATAAAGATAAGCTAGTGCAAGTTAAAAAGGAAAAAAATGTTCAAAATCTGCTTACCAGTACGAGATTGTGTGTATGTGTGTGTATACATATGTATATGTGTGTGTGTGTGTGTGTGTGTGTGTGTATGAGAGACAGAGAGAGAACTGTTTTTGTTAGTTTAATAATAGCACTTGCATCCATTTGCTGGAGTTCTGTCATGTTTTGTATTGAGACCAATTTACTCGACATGGTATGTGCTTGGCATTAAAAACAGGATAAGAATTCTGTTTTCAAAAGGGGCATAGTTAACTGTGGGACTCTCTGCCAAAGCAATTTTTCCTCCTTTCCTTTAACCTCCCAAGAAGACAATTGGTTACATTCTAAGCAGATGCTTGCTTAGAGAGTGGGCAGCAAGCCGTGGGCAGCCTGTTCATTTAATTTTAGCAAGATCTTTGTGTTTTTTTATTATATTAATTAGTGTCTTGGCAAGGTCGAATGGGATTTTTAAACCAGCAGGGGTTTTGCTGATTCCTTAATTTGCAGTTTGCGATGGCTCTTTTGTTTTTGTTTTTGTTTAATTCTTCCACTCATTAAACACTTGCATTAGCATTAGCTGTAACTCCCAGTAAAGCTGGATCTTTAGAAAGTGATGTCTGAAGACAGCTGGCAGCTGTGGTGAGGAGTGCAAAAGGCACCTTCTCTTTGCTACTGGTCTGAAAGTGGGCTGCTCTCCTTATTTTATGAAGGCAGACAGACATCCAACTGTAGGAATTGGTGGAAAGAGAAAATGCCACACTGCTCGTGCTTTTTAGTGATGCATAGAAAAATTCTTCTATCTTTTCTTCAAGCTTTAGAATATGCAAGTATAAACACCCTAATTTAGACATCTTGGGTTGGTGAAGAGTAGATTGGAAGAAATGTACTGAGAAGGGAATTATTTGTGTGATTGTTGAGGGAGATTTTCTTATTGTCTGTGAATTAACTACTAATCTTCTCAGTGCTGTTGCAGACAAAGATGCACTGTGCTACCTCATCTAATACTGACCATAACCATCTTAATGCAGTCCAGTTTAATGCTTCTTTTTCAAATTCAACATAAATCTTATTGCTTTCTCTACCTTCAGAGAAGAGTTTTGAAAGGAAAACTACATAGGCAGCTCTTGCATCCCTCTGTCCAGCACCTACAAAATAAAGGAAATTGTTCACTACTAAAAAAATAGTTTTTTGGCATATTAAAAAAAAATTAAAATACGGCACCTGTAAGGAGGGGTTGACAAATGCAAAAGAGTTCTTGCCATGAAAAAATTTGAGTATTTAAGAGTGAACAAGTTGATAGATGCTTGATGCGTGGTTCATTTGGTAGTATGACACCCCCTATTAAAGCAGGCTTCTTTCTTGTTTTCTTTTCTCTCTCCCTCCTTTCCTCTTTTTTTCTTCCTTCCTTTCTCTCTCTCTCTCCTCCCAGCCTCTTTCTCTGTCCTTTTTCTTTTGCAGTGCTGTAAATTTAACCCAGGGCCTTATTCTTGCTAGGCAAGTCATATATCAGTGAGCTACACTCCAGCTCTTCTTTCATATTTTAGAAACCCTTTGATAAATTCCCAATGGAATAGGTACATTACTCAACTTTCCATCTCCGTGACAACACACCTGAAAAAAATCAACATAAAAGGAAGAAGGTTTATTTTGACTCACATTTTCAGAGGCCTTAGTTCATGGTTCCTTGGCCCAAAGCATGGTTGGTATATCATGGTGGGAATGCTTGGTGGGGAACCTGTTCATCTCATGGCAGCTGAGAGGTAAGAAGACAAAGAGTGAAAGGGACTGGGGAACCTTCAAGGCACACCCCAGTGACCTAACTTTCTTTCACTAGGTCCACTCTTAAAGGTTCACCACCTCCCAATAATGCCATGGACTGGGGACCAACCTTTAACATGTGAACCTTTGGGGGACACTCTGTATCCAAACCATAGCAACAGGTCAAGTTCATATGAAAAGATCATACCCAGACAAGATTTTCTAAAATGAATGGAACTTTTACTTTTAAAAAGTTAACACTCCTTGTTTGTATCCATTAGTAACTGCTGAGGAGGGAATGAAATGGAATGGGCAATCTTGTTCCCCTCCCTGACCAGAAAACTATGTTAGCTACTTGAGAACCACTGGAAACCTAAAAAATAAAATAAATAAGTAAAAATTAAATCTGTGAGTCTATTTCCTTTCAAAAAGAAAGAGATTAAAATAGAGTTACTATTTCAATCACTTATTATAAAATCACCAAGTTACAATTAAGCATGTACAATGACCTCCATGTTCTGAGAGTTAGTCTGCCAAAAAAATCAGGTATTGTATCTAGAATTAATTTAATACATACTGTTTACTTTTGGCTTTCTTTTAAATTTCTTTTTTAGAACAACCAATAAAAAATAAAAATAAATAAATAAATAAATAAATAAATAAATAAAATTTCTTTTTTAAGGGAAATGATGTTTAAGAGGGCACATGGCATATTTTTTGAAGTGTTCTCTTCAGTTACTGGTAATGAGAAATACAGGAAAACAGAGCATTGAGAAATGCCAAGAAATCATGTTGGAAATCATGACTGGAACTGTTAAACATTTTGAAGGTTATCTGGGATCTGCAAAGTGTAATTATTTTTTAAAGTTTAAAAAAATTTTAAATTTGAAAACATTGACAAATATCATTGTATGCTGGGAATTGAACCCAGGAGGCATGCTAAGCACATGCTGTACTACTGAACTACACCCTGTTCCTCACTGTGTGTGTGTTTTTTAATCCTGGAAGGGAGTGTAACACAGTGGTACAGCATGTACTTGTTCTTTTTCTCAAGTATATAGACATTATGGAGTTGTTGAGTCTGTCTAGTTAACAAAAGCTTTTCCCAAAGTTATCTTTTCTTTTTTAATTTTAAAATTATTTTTTAGTTGTTGATGAATCTTTATTCATTTATTTATATGCCATGCTGAGAATCGAACTCAGTGCCTCACACATGCTAGGCAAGTGCTCTACCACTGAGCCACAACCCCAGCCCAGTATATGTGGTGAGAGCACATATACTCTTTTTTTTATAGTATTTATTTATTCTAATTTGTTATCATTGATGGCAGAATGCAATTCATTTCATATTACATATAAAGCACAATTTTTCAAGTCACTGATTGTACATAAACTATTTTCACAACATTTGTGTCTTCATACTTGTACTTAGGGTAATGATGTCTAACTCATTCCACTATCTTTCCTATACCTTTACCCACTACCTTCCGCTCCCTCTCCTTTGCCCAAGTTCCTTCATTCCTCCCATGCTCCCTGCCCCCACAGCCATTATGAGTCAGCATCTCATATCAAAGAAAACGTTCGGCCTTTGTTTTTTGGGGGATTTGCTTACTTCACTTAGCATTATATTCTCCAACTCCATCATTTACCTGCAAATGCCATGATTTTATTCTCTTTTAATGCTGAGTAATGTTTCATTGTGTATATATACCAAAGTTTCCCTATTCATTCATCTACTGAAGGGCATCTGGGTTGGTTCCACAATTTAGCTATTGTGAATTGTGTTGCTATAAACATTGATGTGGTTGCGTTACTATAGTATGTTGTTTTTAAGTCCTTTGGGTATAAACCGAGGAGTGGGATAGCTAGCTGGGTCAAATGGTGGTTCCATTTCAAGTTTTCCAAGGAATCTCCATACTGCTTTCCAGATTGGCTGCACCAATTTGCGGTCCCACCAACAATGTATGAGTGTGCCTTTCCCCCACATCCTCGCCAACACTATAGTTGTTTGTATTCTTGATAGCTACCATTCTGACTAGTGTGAGATGAAATCTTAGAGGAGTTTTGATTTGCATTTCTGTAATTGCTAGAGATGTTGAACATTTTTTCATATATTTGTTGACTGTATATCCTCTTCTGAGAAGTGTTTGTTCAGTTCCTTGGCCCATTTATTAATAGGTTATTTGTTTTTTTGGTGTTAAGGTTTTTGAGTGTTTTATATATCCTAGAGATTAGTGCTCTATCTGATGTGCTTGGAGCACATATACTCTTTACATTTTTCAAGAGCACAATATATTATCATTAACTATTGTTATCTTGCTGTGCAATAGACCTTTTACAATTTCGTACTCTAATCTAACCACAATTATATTTCCTTTGACCAACATTTCCCTCACCCTTTTCCAACCCATCCCAGCTTCTGGTAACCACCATTCTGCTCTCTATTTTTAGGAGATCAACATTTTTAGATCTACATATGAGTGGGATCATGTGGTATTTGTCTTTCTGTGCCTGGCTGATGTCATTTAACACAGTGCCCTTCATGTTCATCCATGTTGTTGGGAATGGCAGGGTTTTGTTCTCTTTTAAGGTCAAGTAGTATTCCATTGTGTGTAAATACAACATTTTCTTCATCCAGTCATCTTTTAATGACACTTGGGTTGATTCCAAATCTTGGCTGCTGTGGATAAGTGCTGCAATGAGCATGGGAATGCAGATGTCTCTTCAACATACAGATTTTGTTTCCTTTAGATATATCGCCAGTAGTAGAATTGCTGGATCATATGGTAGTTCTATTTTTAATTTTTTGAGGAACTTCTATGCTATTTTCCATAATGACTGTACTAACTTACATTCCCACTAATGGTGTATTAGAATTCTCTTTTCTTCACATTTCCACTGAAGTGTAATAACTTGGAAAATGTAACAGGCTAAGCATTTTGAAGGAGAATCGTGTGAGGTGTTTGTAAAGTGTTTAAATATATTTCCCCCCCTGAGAAGTGGTCTGCAGTAGCCAAGAAATATTAATGAAAACTTATACCTTAGAGGGTATATTTGCATTATAATCTGATTTTATTATGTAGTATTTGCATTATAATCTGATTTTATGATTTATTATATATTCTAGCTGAGCACCTTTCAAAGATCTGCTGATATAAAAGTTTAGGCATTGGGTATCCATGTGGCTAACCATTTTTGAGTGGAAGAATTTTATCCATGAGCCTGCACATGGCTTCTGATGTTCCCCAGATTCTTTCCTTTAATATTCTTGTAAGGAAATAAGTCATCTTGGGAAATGATACAGAATGGCATTGAATTGTGGACAAGAGAATGATCTTTGGCATCAGATAAACCTTGCTTTGAGTCCAGGCTTCACACTCTACTGGCTGTGCCATTTTGAATGAGTTACTAAACCTCTTTTAGTTTTCTAAAAAATAGGAGTTACTTGTACATCTTAGAGTTGTGTGGCAGATAGGAAGAACGGCATGCAAGAGCACTTAGTTCTCTACTTGATACATAGGAACCCAGAAGTGGGTAAGCATAATTATTTCATGAAAGGTTGTCACTGTATAGAAATAACACTCTGTGTCTTCCAGAAAGTTGGGCACATCTGTGCTCCATACAGAATATGATCTCACTGACAATTCATAGACCGTAAAACCAAATGAAAATCATATCCTAGGACTCAGAACCAAGTTCTTACAAGTAGGTAAAGAGGATAATGCTTTCAAATTGTCAGCAGAACACAGAAATCAGTGGGAAGGATCTGAAAAGAAGAGTAAGAGAACAACAAACTACACTGCTGAGGGGGAAAATGGACAACATGTCATATTATGGACAACAGAGCACATACTCAGTAGCCAGTCTGCCTGGGTTCAAATTCCAGCTTTACGATTACTAACTGTAAGACCTGGGTCAAGTTATTAAACTTCTCTGGGCCTTAGTTTATTCATCTATAAAATGGGATGAATAAGAACACATGAAAGACTTGATGATATGTTCCCTGAGTTAATATTCATAAAGTACAGAATAGTACTGGGCATATGGCAAGAACCGTATAGGTATGTATTCAACAACTAAATGTATATAACGGTTTTCTTATTACCTTAAAACAAGTCCATATTTAGATTTTTTTTAGGGTAACAATATGAAACAAGTTTCAGAAGAAATATGCATGACACATAATGAAGCCCAACTTTAGCATTTTCATTGTTTTTCCTGTTTCCTTGTTCTTTTTCTCAAAAGACGTATTTATTTTGATCCATTTATGTTCAGGTGGTGGTTGGGGGGAGCTATGATGTAGTCATTTATTTTTATGAACTGTTTTTGGTATGTGGACTTGGTTTGTTGGACACCTGATTTGGTGTTCAGCCCTCATGCCTTCAGCAGCATTTGTGGGCTAGAATACAAAGACACAGAAAAGCAGCGGAAGAACTGGTCATGACCACAGGGACCAAAACAAACAGAATGTCACTGGTTATGAGAGTGAGAATGAGTCACACCTCCATGTGCACTGGCATAATTTTAAAATTGAAAACTTCCTTTTAGATGATGAGGTTGTGACAGATTTTACTTTGAGGCAGATGACTTTTATTCTTGATGAAGATCTGCTTGTTGCTTAATATGTATCCGTATTGTTGGCTTGGATATAATATCTAAGGAGAAACATATTTTCCACCTTCCTTCTGGGAGCGGTTTTCTAGATCCTGAAGCGGTTGAAATCTTTTTGTTTTTGTAAGAAGTACTCATACATATTAAACCCATTTCCCCCTAACATGTCATTCTTTTCTTTGTTTACTAATAAACTTACTGCACCCAAAATGATTTCAAATCCAGTAGTAGGAAAAAAAAATCTTGTTGACTGATAAGAATTTTCTCATTCAGGCAGCTCTTGCTTTGTGCAACACTTTGTGACCACAGAAATGTTCAAGTTAAAGCTGTGCAAAGCAATCTTAATAATCAAAGAAAAAATGTTGCAATTATTCTACACGTTTTGTCAAAACATTAGCAATTGTCTTAGTTATGAATTTGTAAGGAAATAAAAGTAGTGAAATTAATATTTACGTAGTACAGTATAATTGAAATATTGGACTCATTGAGAATTAAAGTGTTTTATTTGTAAAATAAACCTATTTCCAATGTGGTTTTTTTTTTTGGGGGGGGTGCTGGGGATTGAACCCCAGGCCTTGTGCCTGTAAGACAAGCACTCTACCAACTAAGCTATTTCCCCAGTCCCCCAGTAGTGTTAACAGGACTTGCCTTTTTCTCATTGTCTAATTTAGGATATGGAGAGGGCATCTTTTCTATACCTTGACTGATTCTTATCCTCTTTTCCAAGTTTGGATTGGATGACAAAATGTATCCTTTATGCTTTCAATGTTGTGAAATATCTCTTAGAGTTCCTTCAACTTAAAGTCTTTTGCTACTGTAATTTTTCTGGGACATCTTCAACCTACTTGTATAACTACTTTTCATTTATGCCAAAAAAATTTGCCTTGTAGTTGCTATACCCTTGAATGGTACTGAATAGTTTTGAAAGTTATTTCTTTACAATGACTGAAATCTATTACCCTGAAATTCAAATTCATCAGACCTGGTTTTACTTTTTAGGAATAAATAAAATAATCAAAAGTTCTCATCCACATGGATGCTCTTCAAGTACTTGGAGGCAGCAATTGCATACTTCATGAGTTCTGTTTCTTCACGCTTTGTGGTCACAAAGTATGTGCCTTGTGCTTGTCCAATTCTAACTGACAAGAATTTCCCAAGATGCTTGTAACATAATTGTCATTTTCACTTCATCAACAAATTCCTCTCTAGTGGACTGGGTTTGCCACAGAGTAGCAATTCTCCTACTCACTTCCTCTACATAATGAAACTGCCAGGCAGATCAGGAAGTTTTCAGAGCACTGCTTGTAGTAGATTTGAGTATACAATTTTGTAATCTGCCTATGAAGGAAGTTTCCACTTTCCTCCCTCCAACTGGCCTGCAATAAAAAGGATCCTTTGGAAATGATCCTTAAATTGCTTTAGATAGGGAAAAAAAATTAGAAGAGACTAGAAGTCAAGTAAATAAATTGACCAGGCACAAATTGGGACTACTCTAGAATCTTTGTATGTAGTATTCTTGTTTCAGGTATACTTCTTGGATTTGTATCCTTTCAGGTGTTGGAATATTGCAAAAAGACCCTGAGTATTTTGCATATTGCTTGGGTTTATTTAAATGTTTCTATTTAGGTCTCTGAAGCCATAAATATCTGGGCAAATATCTAGATGCTCTCCTTCTTACATCTTGGGTCTAGGAACAAGGATGCAGATTCTCACCTAACATAATAGAAGATGCTTCTTTCAGGAGCTGTGCAAATTAAGCAATATCCTGGGGCCAGGAGAGGTTAGAGTAAAGACTAGAAGTAGGACAAAGTTTGTGGAATATGTAGAGAGATATATTATGGATTGAATATAAGTTTTCCCCCCAATCCTATGTTAATGAAGGAATATTCAGAGGTGAAATTATTAGATTATGAAAGCTATAACCTAATCAGTTCATCTTAGTTTGGATGGACTAGTTGGGTGTTAACTCTAGGCAGGTGAGTCACAGAGGTATGCCTTTGGAGATTATATCCTGTCTCTCTGGCTCCTTCTTCACTCTCTCTCTCTTCTTCCTGGCCACTATGAGTAGAGTAGTGATCCTCTGACTCACCTTTCTGTCATGATGTTCTGCCTCATCTTGGGCCTAGGGCCATTGAGACAACCAACCATGGACTCAGTCTCTGAAACCGTGAGCTCAAATAATCTTTTCCTCTTTGTTCTTGTCAGGTATTTTGTTTCCAGCGATGAAAAACTAATACAAGGGACAAGAATCAACTTTGGGAAGGTGTGGGATTTCTTAGGTGAATGATCTGTATGTCAGAATATCATTTAGGATTTCAGACTTTTATGGACCAGGAAAGCATTAACACATACGTAGCTAATCAATCATTGGGGTCAAGGTGGATAGGGAGGGGGGAGGGAGTAAGTTATTTCTGCAATCTCTTTTGGATCTGAAGTGATGCAGTTTTTCATTCTGGGGTAGAGGAAAGGGATGATAGATGGAGACCTAGAAGTCTACTTTTTATTTTTATTTTTTGCTCAAATTATTGTTAGAACAATGTTCTTCAATTGGCCCTGTTTCCAAGTACATTGGTGAAAAGATAGCCTCTTCAACAAATGATACTGGGAAAACTGAAAATCCATATACAGCAAATTGAAATTAAACCACTATCTCTCACTTTGCACAAAACTCAGAGTGGATCAAGGACCTAGGAATTAGACCAGAGACCCTGTGCCTAGTAGAAGAAAAAGTAGGCTCAAATCTTCATCATGTCAGATTAAGTCCTGACTTCCTTAACAAGACTCCTAAAGTGCAAGAAATAAAATCAAGAATTAATAAATGGGATGAATTCAAACTAAAAAGCTTCTTCTCAGCGAAGGAAACAATCTATAATGTGAAGAGTGAGCCCACAAAGTGGGAGAACATCTGTACTACATGCACATCAGATAGAGCACTAATTTCCGGGATATATAAAGAACACAAAAAACTCAATACCAAAATAATAAATAATCCAATCAATATATGGGCTAAGGAGCTGAACAGATACTTCTCAGAAGAAGATATCCATTCAATCAATAAATATATGAAAAAATGTTCAGCATCTTTATCAATTAGAGAAATGCAAATCAAAGCTACTCTAAGATTTCATCTCACTCCAGTCAGAATGGCAATTATCAAGAATATAAGCAACAATAAATGTTGGTAAAATGTGAGGGAAAAGGCACACTCATACATTGCTGGTGGCACTGCAAATTGGTGCAACCACTCTGGAAAGCAGTATGGAGATTCCTTAAAAAACTTGAAATGGAACCACCATTTGACCCAGCTATCCCACTCCTCAGTCTGTACCCAAAGGACTTAAAATCAGTGTACTACAGTGACATAGCCACATCAATGTTTATAGCAGCTCAATTCACAAGATCTAAACTGTGGAACCAACCTAGATGCCCTTCAATAGATGATTGGATAAAGAAAATGTAGTATATATACACAATGGAATATTACTCAACTTTAAAAGAGAATAAAATTATGGCATTTGCAAGTAAATGGATGGAGTTGGAGAATATCATGCTAAGCAAAGTAAGCCAATCCCCAAAATCCAAAGGCCAAATGTTTTCTCTGACTAAGCAGATGATGATCCATAATGAGTGGGGGCATGGGAAGAATGGAGGAACTTAGACTGGGCAAAGAGGAGGTGGGGACATGGGGATAGGAAAGATGGTGGAATGAAATGAACATCATTACCCTAGGTATATGTATGACTGCACATATGGTGCAACTCTACATTAAATACTACCAGAGAAACGAAAAGTTGTGCTCCATTTTTGTATAATGAACCAAAATGCATTCTGTTGTCATGTATAACTACTTAGAACAACAACAAAAAAAATTGGTCCTGTTTTCCAAAATGTATTACCCACCTCATGTTGCATCTGTCATAGCAAAAGTTCTAAGTAAACCCTTTCACATTCTAATTTGGGCATAACCAAAACATTGGCATATGAGTTGAAGCAATTTTCTTTTGAACTCTGGAAAGCATTTTGATACCAAAATAGGGGCATTGGTGCATTTGAGGCTTTGGCAATTCCCAGTACTGGACCCTGTGTGTTTTATATTAACTACAATTCTTTCTCTAGGTCCATGTTGCATTCTGCATGCAACTCCAAATAGTCTCCAGTCCCCACTCTTCTAATGTGTCCCCAGTATCAAAAGAAAAAGCAGTTACATTAAATTTAACAGAATTTATTTGGATAAAAATCAATTCATGAATTGGGCAACCGTTAGAACTACGAGAAATTTAGGTAGCTCAACCTAGCACATTGGGCAGACAGTGTTTATAGACAGGAAAGAGAAGTGATCAAGAAATATTTCTGTATTTCTTTGACTGGTTACAGCTCTGGCATTTCCTTTATGTGGACATGGTCTGATCAATTGGCAACTTGCGATTGGTGAAACTCAGAAATTTGTTGTAAGAATACTTGCTGCTAGATGGCAGTTTGTTTATGTTTTAAGTTAGGTTGCAGTTTGCTATACAGGAATTCAAAGTACAAAAACAGCTTCAGAACAAACTTAGTTTTGTCGGATATTAATTAATGGTGATACCCTATACCAGGGTTCTTCATATTTACTTGGCCAACAAGTCCATGAAAAAGAAGCCATTTTTAGATAGGTAAAGCAGGAAAAAGTCTGTGTGAATATCAATGAGTTTCCTGGACTTTTACACTCTAGGAAATTCATATGGTACTATGTATGCCTGGCTCTCTGAAACATTCTCTCTTAAATTGTTCCTCCTTTAACTCTTGCTCCCCACCCCCCTTTCTGTAATCACTATGTCAGTAGTTTCCTTATGACATTGATGTTGAATCCCAAAGGCCCTCACACATCAGCTGTGTTAGAGTCTGCTTCCCCTTGCCTCACCAGGGGTATAGTAGTTTGGTAGTTAAGTGAGGAGCCTACCTGGTTCTAGAATGATGATTTTATTTGAGATCAAACTTTTCCACCTGAATTCAAAGTAGACTAGGTAAGTTTAAAAACAAAATCATATGCTAAAACGAAACAAAAAAAATGTGTTACCTATATCATTTGGACACCTGGTCTGAAGGTAGGATAGAAAAAATAAGGATAGGTAGAAAGGGGACAAACAGGGAAGGAAAGAGTGTCTGTAGCTTTAAATTTAAAAACTCCATTAACATCTTCATCTTCACCTCCAGGCCCCTTTTCCTCTAGGCTTGATTTCTTAAAAGGCTCAATAAATCTTAAAGCTCTGTAACTCCAGTTAATTAATACCTGTACGCTCTATTAGTTTACATAGTGTATTTCTAGATTGATTAAAACCCTAGAGAGAGAGATAATGGTAAACACCCATGGTATGGGCACAATCCAAGCACTATCTGTTTACCTAGATAATGTCAACCTAGAGATTCTGAGAAGAACCAGATCACAGTGACCTGCTCCATGCCCCATGACCAAAACAATTAAACTCTTTAGGTCATAGCCACCCCACATGCCTTTCATGCTCACCATTTAAAAGTTTCCTATAAAAGAAGCCTGTGACCACCAGAAATGCCCCCCACTTCCTTGTGTGTGCTTTCTGCACTATTGCTTTTCTGAATAAATCTCCCTGCTTTCCTGGGTAATTCTTCACTTGTCTTCTTCTATTGTACTCTGAAATTCCTTTCTGTGGTGTAAGTCAAGAACTCCCTAGCCTTAAGGTCTCCTTTTCTCTTCTGGGGGAACTCCGAGAACTCCATTTGATGGCGGTGTCCCAAATCCCTAATACCATGGTCTGTGAGGGTCCGGTGTCCTTCAGATTCGTCAAACTTTTTTTTTTCTTGCATTTACCATTCTCCTTCCTTTCAGACAATTTCTGCTCAACTCCATGATATCCTGGAGATGAATTTCTATGTTCATTGTTTTCTGCTCACTAACCTTAAGCCTTATGTGATTTCCCGCCCCCCTTGGATCTTCCTAAAAAAATTGTGCTGGAGGAGGTCTCAAAGAGACATAACAATGTATGCTTTTGCTATCCTACTTTCATCGCACACTCTTATTCCTCTCTCTTCTGCAGCTTACCAGGAAATGCGTCTTCTTGTCTCTATATAGGACATTCTGTCTGCATGCAGACATTCTCAATTTCTCAGCTTCCAACACGTGCAGGTTTCAAGGCATTTCTTCAGCACAAATACAGTACTTTCCCTGAAGGGAATTCTGGCAGACTCAATTTTCCCACTTCATTACACTAGAAAAACAGATTATGAAAGGTCCTGCTATGGCAGAAACTACTTAGTGTCATATTTGGGGCAGAAGTAATATTTCTTCTCTACTTCTGTAGTCACTTTGTATTTAGTTCATTTTGCCAAGTAGCTTCAGATAGCACAGGCTAGAATAATTTTTACAGGCTCCTGAGATGAGAAATACTCCATCCTTGACCCAAATATTGTTGATTTGGTAATGCTTTCTTTGTGCATTTCCTTTCTTAAGAGTCTAATTTGATGAAAAATCTCAACTAATTAACGGATTTTTCCTTATTACAGTGTAAATTCAAGCTTGTACACACCTAGTCCTCCTTTCTTGTCATTCTCCTTATTTCTGTCTATCTACTTATCCCTTGTTTAGGTGGAGTGTTTGAAAAAGAGGACGATGGGGAAAAAGGAGAGGAGGTAAAAGAAGTAAGGCCACTAAATTACTGTTGCTATTTCTTTCTCTCTCTCTCTCTCTCTCTCTTCCTCTCTCTTTTTGGTTTGTAACTGGGGGTAGAACCCAGGGCTTTGCGAATGCAAGGCAGATGCTTTGCCACTGAGCTACATCCTAGCCCTGCTTTTTTTTCTTTGCCCCAAAAGCAGTCTGAGCACTGGAGGTCACATATGTCCCAAGAATATTGCATATCCTTGAAATACAAAATTTGCATTTGATGCATATTATTTTTAAGCACAATTTGATTATGTCAAAGGAGGACAAGCATTAATGATGTATATGGTCCAAAGTGATTATAAAGAAATTCATTTTTTCATCCTCATTGTTTCATTAATCTTTGAGGAAAACAAAGGAGATTCTGGGTTTTTTTTAATCCATTATTTCTCTTTCACAGAGAATTATTTTTACTTATTTTGTCAAAATTTAAAGAGTACTTTTATTTTAAATGCTTGGGAATTGAGCAATTTTCCTGGTCTAGTAAATCCATCCCAGATGAGACTTCAAAAAGTCATTTGCTCCAGGTTTATATAATAATACAACCAAAATGACCCTGTCTAAAATATTGTTTAGCTTTTTCTCTTTTCAATTCTTAACAACTGTTTTAACATTGCTTCCTTTCACTGCCTTTGGCACTGAATTTTGTACCATTTCCATTTTTGGAAGGAAGAAGAATATGAATACAAACCTTGCTGCAAAATAACTCAGCAATTCCTTACAAACATAACCTCTATGCAATTAGAAATGGTCAACAGAATGCTGATAAGAACTTGAGGCCTCTTTAATGAGTTACTGTAATCCACTGCCTAAATTGCTTTCAGGCCCTTCTTGATGTCATTTTGTGCCAAGGTCAAGGTACAGTATGTATTCTCCTGTCTGCTCCCTGATGACTCAGTCCATTATTCTTCCTTCAGAGTCACAATAGTGCCTGAACTAGCCACAATGGTCCTCTCCACCTCCACCTCCTTTCTTTTTCTCCTAGTAAATAAAATAAATGTGATAAGCAATTATTTTTGTATTTTCATGTACTGTTTGACAAATGTATACATTTTAAACATTTGTTACTTAATTTTGTACCTTTTTATAACTTAATTTTAATTTTTATCAGAGAAATACGTGTTTTAAATACATGTTTTAAAAAGACTTGTAATGAAAAACAATATCCCTATCACGCTTACCCCTACCATCCTTCTGATCCCCAGAAGAATATTTACTGTCTCCAAATTTCTAAATATATAGGGTGTTCATACTATTATTATTTTTTTTAGTTTTATTTTACATATTACAAATTTCTTACTATTTAGCCACCTTATACTTCTGATGGCTTCTATCTAAATGGATGGTTTTCTCCTATTATATGATCCTTTTTATTTACAAAACACTCTGTTTACATTATTACGACTTTGTAAGCCTTAATCACAAGTGAATATAATATATATATATATATATATATATATATATATATATATTCATATATANAAGTGTACCCTTTTCCCCACATCCTCGCCAGCACTTGTTGTTTGACTTCATAATGGCTGCCAATCTTACTGGAGTGAGATCGTATCTTAGGGTGGTTTTGATTTGCATTCCTCTGACTGCTAGAGATGGTGAGCATTTTTTCATGTACTTGTTGATTGATTGTATATCCTCCTCTGAGAAGTGTCTGTTCAGGTCCTTGGCCCATTTGTTGATTGGGTTATTTGTTTTCTTATTGCTTAATTTTTTGAATTCTTTGTATACTCTGGATATTAGGGCTCTATCTGAAGTGTGAGGAGTAAAGATTTGTTCCCAGGATGTAGGCTCCCTATTTACCTCTCTTATTGTTTCTCTTGCTGAAAAAAAACTTTTTAGTTTGAGTAAGTCCCATTTGTTGATTCTTGTTTTTAACTCTTGTGCTATGGGTGTCCTATTAAGGAATTTGGAACCCGACCCCACAATATGTAGATGGGAGCCAACTTTTTCTTCTATCAGACGCAGAGTCTCTGATTTGATATCAAGCTCCTTGATCCATTTTGAGTTAACTTTTGTGCATGGTGAGAGAAAGGGGTTCAGTTTCATTTTGTTGCATATGGATTTCCAGTTTTCCCAGCACCATTTGTTGAAGATGCTATCCTTCCTCCATTGCATGCTTTTAAGTTGGCTCTTTCTTTGTGAAAATTTATAACATTCTTTCCAGAGTAAGCTGCATAAGATCAAGGATTTTCTCATTTATCACTGAAGTCTCATACCATGGTACAGGATCTGGCACATAGTAAGTACTCAATAAGGGCTGGGGATGTGGCTCAAGCGGTATCACTCTCGCCTGGCATGTGTGCGGGCGGGTTCGATCCTCAGCACCACATACAAACAAAGATGTTGTGTCCACCGAAAACTAAAAATAAATAAATAAATATTAAAAAATTCTCTCTCTAAAAAAAAAGTACTCAATAAAAAATGAACAAATGCATTTACAACTAAATGAATAGGGGGATATTTCGGTAGCAGTTCTTTGCTAATTTCCTTCCTATTTTTATTCCAGTTTCTGGAACTCCTTTGATTTTCTTATCTTTCTCTCATGTTCTTTTCTTATTCTTTTTTTAATATTTATTTTTTAGTTGTAATTGGATACAAACCTTTATTTTATTTATATGTTTTTATGTGGTGCTGAGGATCGAACCCAGGGCCTCCCATGTGCTAGGCAAATGCTCCACTGCTGAGCCATAATCTCATCCATCTCCTTTTCTTTTAAGTCTTTTTTGTCTTGTTTTACTTGATGTGAAATTTTCTTGTCTTTTTTCTTTTAAATATATACATTTTTTAGTTGTAGATAGACACAATATCCTCATTTTATTTATTTTTATGTGGTGTTGAGAATTGAACCTAGCGCCTCGCACATGCTAGGCAAGTGCTCTACCGCTGAGCCCCAGCCCCAGTCCCATTTCCTTCTCTTTAGTTGGTAAATTTTATTGTATCTCTAATGCCTATAATGGTATGTTCAATATTTCTCCATTTGTTTTCTGTTTCTTTTATAAAATAACGCATACAGTATTTCTTTTTCTTTTTTTTTTTGGTACCTGGGATTGAACCCAGGGACCCTTAACTACTGAGCCACACCCCCAGCCATTTTTTTATTTTGAGGTAGGACCTCAGGACCTTGATAAGTTGCTTAGAGCCCCACTAAATTGTTGAGATTGGCTTTGAATTTGTGATCCTCTTGTCTCAACCTCCTGGGTTGCTGGCTTTATAGGCATGAGCCACTGTGTCTGGCAGTATTTCTTGTTTTAAGGATATCTCATACCGTGGAGGATATTATTATAATTGAGTGCTTGTTTTACTTCCATTTCCTCAAAATTTATGTGTAAAGCAGATAAGTTTATAGTTTTCTAAATTTTCTCTGCTGCAGTCTATCTTTAATTTTTTTTTTTTTTTTTTGGTACTAGGGATCAAATTTAGAAGCATTTTAACCATTGAGCTACATCCCTAGTCCTTTAAATAAAGATTTTTAAAAAAATTTAGAGATAAGGTCTCACAAAGTTGCTGAGACTGCCTTTGAACCTATGAGCCTCCTGCCCCTATCTCCCAAGTTGCTGAGGTTACAGGCCTGTGCATTGCACCCAGCTAGTTTGTCTTTTTTCCATCCTGTGACTTTATATCTTTTAAGGAGTTGTTGCTTTAGAGGAGTTATGAGAGGAAATGGTGGGGAGTGTATGTTTTAGTCTATCTATTTAGAAAGAATTTTCTACCATATTTTCAGTGAAAATTTTAAAGGATTAGGATTAGATAGATTTTCATAAATATTTGAACATCATGTGGGAAAATACTCTTCAACTATAATGAACTAGATGAATGGTATTTTTATTTTAGAGATTTAAATATAATGACTCATTAAACTCTCCTCACATATAAAACGTTTATTGTGAGTGCAAAAGGTACCTCCTAGAATTTGCTTTAAAAGTTATTGTGAAATATTTGAGGGTTAGACCACCTTTGATGACAGCATTTGCAAAAATCTTCAAGGCAGGGATTGTCTACCTGAAATGAGAAGAGATGGAAAAAAATAACATGTCTAAAAATTATTCTTCCATAACTATTAAGTATGAAAACAACAACTGAAGGCATTGTCAGCAGTGCTTTCATCTCGGATTGGATGATTAAATGACAAGTCATTTTGGTCCCTCTGGGAAGAGCTGTCTGCAAGTTTAATAAATCAGCCTGTCATCAACAATACCTGAAAAGAAAATGAAAGAGTCATTGTATATACGGTCTGTTAGAAGTACAAGTGATAAAGCTTAGATGAAGCTTGGTTTTCCTCAGTTATCTAAAGAAGCCCATGTCTAAGGCAGTGGTCTTTCACTTTTTAAACAATTAATTTTAAAATAGTTCATATAAGCACTTGCAATATATAAAAAGTCAAGTAGTGCTAAAGACCTTAAAATATTGTGCCCCTTCACTGCTTGGACCTCTTTTAGCCATGTCTACTGATATTTACATGTATGTTTCAAGAAAAAAAAAGACATATGCAGCTGTCATTTGATGCATCAGTTTTGGATATTATTAATTAACTTCTGTGTTAGTCTAGATTCTCTAAGAGGCCAGCACAAAAGTGAGAAATTTATTAGGTATTAGGGGAAAGGCCTATAAGAAGAAAGGGACAGGGAACTGGGGCGGGGGGGGGTGCTGTGAGGGCTGTCAGACTTCCATGCACTGGCAGTCTTCTTCCAAGGGCAGAGAAGAGGGAAGGAGAGGTTGTGTGCAATCATCTTGGATTTCAGTGTAGTTCTCAGGAAAGGTCAACAAGGCCAATGGGAAGTCCATGAGCCACAGTCACCCATCAAGGAATTCCCCCTTTCCCATAGATTGGAGAGGCCTTCCTTAGCTTCCCTTTCACTCATAGTCCTTAACTGGGAGCAGCCAGTTCACTGCATGACCACGGTGATGGGTTGTTGTTTTTTTTTTTCCAGAGCATAGCAACTAGGGCCACTGATCAATTATGCTACCTGCAGTTGGAGATCTGAGGGGTGGCGACATTCTCATGCCTGCTACCGCATGCAGTATGACAGAGGAAGATTTAAGCTCTCTTATATAGGTTTCCTTTTTTTTTTTTTTTTTTTGTACCAGGGATTGAACCCAGGGGTGCTGAAACACTGAGCCATATCCCTAGCCCTTTTTAATATTTTATTTAGAGGCAGGGTCTTGCTACATTACTGAGGCTGGCTTTGAACTTGGTTTCTCCTGCCTCAGCCTCCCAAGCTGCTGGGATTACAGGTGTGGCATGTGCTATCATAGCTGGCTCTCTTCTTTTTTTATTTCCCTCCAATATAATTATACTCCAATTTGGATTAAATCCTTATTTGCCTCCTCCATTATTATGATGATGCAAATTTTGTCCAGAACTGAGCCAGTAATGCATTATAATTTGTGGCATAATTCTTGTTTTCCTAAAGATGGTAATTTCCTTTTTACTTATTTTTCCATGATAGACAAAATTTCTTTGATAGACAACAGACTTTCCTATTTCCTGTAGAAGTGGTGGTGGTAGTGGGAGATTCTGATTCTTTATTTTTTTCCTTCTCCATTGTGTAAATAGTTCTATCCTGATGGATTCCGGGCTACCTACATAACTATTAATGGTTTAGATATGAGGTATCCCCTAAAAGCTCATGTGTGAGACAAGGCAAATGTTTTCAGAGGTGAAATGATTAGATCATGAGGGGTGTAACCTCACCACAGATTAATCCATACATAGGAATTAATTGGGTGGTGACCATAGACAGGTAGGATGTGGCTGGAGGAAGTCCATCACTGGGTTACTGAGGAAGGGCGACTTTGAGTATGTATTTTGTCCCTGATGAGTGGAATTCTCTCTGCTTCCTGGCTGTCATGTCCTGAAATGCTTTTTCTCTGTTGAGTCCTTGCACCATGATGTTTTGCCTCATCTTGGGTCCAGAGCTATGTCTGGAGTTGGCTAACCATGGACTGAACCTCTAAAACCCTGAGTGAAAATAAACTTTCCCTCCTTTGTGTTGTTCTTGTCATGCCTTTTGGTCACAGTGAAGAAAGGCTGACTAAAACAATGACAACACTGAACGTGGAGTTGGGAAGGGACATAGCTCCAGAGAGCTTGCACAAACCAGCTCCAGCACACCACTGCCCCTTTACACCGCTGAAACAGCCTCCTGGCACACTTCTTCATCCTGCACCAATGTGGACTTTTCATTCTCTAGGCTTGCTGTAACCTTACCTTTTTTTTTTTTTGCATTTCTCCATTTTTCTTTTGATTCTTGCAACCAGAATTTTCTTAGTTTATCCTCTCATTTTTTTTAAAGAGAGAGAATTTTTAATATTTATTATTATTTTTTTTTAGTTTTCGGCGGACACAACATCTTTGTTTGTATGTGGTGCTGAGGATCGAACCAGGGCTGCACACATGCCAGGCGAGCGCGCTACCGCTTGAGCCACATCCCCAGCCCTATCCTCTCATTTTGATGAAGCATATCCTCCAGCTACTTCCTGAGAAAGTCTCCACAGGAGATAAAAACCCCAAACAAAATAAAACAAAATCCTGCCATTTCTACTTGTGCTTACATTCGCAAGCTTGGATCTCTGAAAATGTCTTCTTCTATATTTTATTTCTTTGTTAATTTTCTTGGAGCTCTAGTTTTTAAATTCATGACCCCTCTTTTACAATGTGGGGTTATACGGGGAAGCCACTGCCTAGAGATGGGCTGTGTATTCCAGGACTCTCTTGACTACTCTTAGATTGAATGTTTTTTTCTATTTCTTTTAAAAAATTTTGTGGTAAAATACACAAAACATAGAACTTGCCCTTTTAACCATTTTTAAGTTTATAGTTCAGGGGCATTCAGTGCGTTCACAATGTTGTGCAATGATCACCACTGCCTATCTCCCAGAACTTTGTACCCATTCAACAATAACTCCCCACTTCATTCTTCCACCAGGCCCTGGTAACCACCCTTTTCCTTTCTGTCTCCATGAACTTGACTATTGGAGGTACTTCACTTAAATGGAATCATACACAGAATATTTGTCTTTTTGAGTCTGGTTTCTTTCAGTTAGAGTAATATCTTCAAGTTTCATCCAGGTTGTACCACGAGTCAGGATTTCTTCCTTTTTCTGGGCAGATAATAGTCCATTGTATAAATAGACCACATTTTGTTTACTCATTCATCCTCTGATGAACATTTGGGTTGAGCTGATGTTTCTTAAGAAATGGATGAGGTTTCTCCATTCTTTCTTACACAGTTCATTTTAGAAGCCTTAATAGGGAGCTGAGTTATAAAAAGCAAAGACCTAGCATTTTGGAGTGGTCATGGAATCTGCTGAATGACCAGGCACACTTGCAATTGGGACTTTATCTGATTGATGGACAAACGTTCTTTTTTTCTTCCTCATATTTTGGTGTATTATAGTTGTGCATAATGGTGGGATTTGTTGTTACATTTTTCATACATGCACTCAATCTAATAGTAATTTAGACCATATCATTCCCCAGTATTTTCCTTTCCCTCCCCTTCTCTTTTCCCCTGGTTCCCTTCTTCTACTCTACCCTTCCATTTTCATGAGCTCTCCCTAACCCCATCTTTCCTTTCTCCTCTCTAGCTTTTACATATGAGACAAAACATATGACCTTTGACCTTTTGAGTTTGGGTTATTTTGCTTAACATAATGTTCTCAAGTTCCATCCATTTTCCTGCAAATGACATAATTTCATTTGTTAATGGCTGAATAAAATTCCATTGTGTATATATATATCATATTTTCTTTATCTACTCATCCACTGATGAACATTTAGGCTGGTTCCATAGTTTTGCTATCTTGGATTGGGCTGCTAGAAACATAGGTATGTATGTATCACTATAGTATGATGACCTTAATTCTTTGGGATAAATACCAAGGAGTAGTATAGCTGAGTTATATGGTGGTTCTGTGCCTAGACTTTTGAGGAACCCATTTCCATAGTAGTTGTACTAGTTTATAAATAACAGTGTAAAAAATGTTCATTTTCTTCACATCCTCTCCAGCATTTATTATTGTTTGTATTCTTAATGACTGACATTCTGACTGGTGTGAGGTCAAATCTTGGTGTAGTTCTGACTTGCATTTCTCTAGTTGCAAATGATATTGAACATTTTTTTTCATATATTTGTTGTCCATTTGTATTTCTTCTTTTGAGAAATGTCTTTAATTCATTTGCCCGTTTGTTCATTGGATTATTATTATTATTATTATTATTATTATTATTATTATTTTGGTGTTAAGTTTTTGAGTTCTTTATATATTCTTGGTATTATTCTCTGTCAGAAAGGTAACTAGCAAAGATTTTTCCCCCCCATTTTCTAGGTTCTCTCTTCACATTCTTATTTCCTTTGCTGCACAGAAGCTTTTAAATTTAATGTCATTCCATTAATGAATCCTTGGAATTATTTCCTGAGCTTTAAAGATCCTATTGAACAAAATTGTTGCTTATGCCTATATGTTGAAGGGTTGACCCTATATTTTCTTATAATAATTATATAGTGCCTGGTCTAATTCCTAGGCTTATGATCCATTTTGAGTTGATTGTTATGAGGGATGAGAGATAAGGGTTTCCCCAGCATCATTTGTTTAAAAGGCAGTCTGTTCTCCAATGTATGATTTTGGCTCCTTTGTCAAGGTTCAGATGACTTGTATCTGTGTGTTTTGTCTCAGTGTTTTCTATTCTGTACCACTGCTCTATGGGTCTGTTTTTATGCCAGTACCATGCAGGTTTTGTTACTATAGCTCTGTAGTATAATTTAAAGTCAGGTATTATGATGCCTCCAGCATTTCTTTATTTTCTGTTTTTAGAAGTGGCTTTGGCTATTCTGGATCTTTTATTTTTCCAAATGAATTTTAGGACTATTTTTCTAGTTATGTAAAGAATGTCACTAGTATTTTGATGGGAATTGCACTGGATTTGTATATTGCTTTTGGTAGTGTGGTCATTTTAACAATACTAATTCTACCTATCCATGAACATGGGGGGTTTCCAGCTTCTTCTTGTGTCTTCTTCAATTTCTTTCTTCAGGGTTCTAAAGTTTTCACTGTATAGATCTTTCACTTGCTTGGCTAGATTTATTCCTAGGTATTTTATTTTATTGAGGTGAATATGGATGGGACTGTTTTCCTGATTTCTCTTTGAGAAGATCCATTATTGGAAAGCTATTGATTTTTGTATGTTAATTGTTACCTGATACTTTGAATAGAGAAACTTTCAGTGTGTTCATTAACCAATGGAAATTTGTGATATATTTTCTATAGCAGTCAGATATGAAAATATACCAGGCTACTAAAAACTTTTTTTACTTAACAAAACACTTCTTGGTTATCTGATCAACATAATCTTTCTCTTTTTCTGTCCACTACAATTTTTCTGCTTCTGAAAAATTATGTTCCCTAAAATTCAAGAAAACAAGTGATAATGACAGCCCTTTCCTACTGCTCTACTCATGAAAGTTAGAATTATGATTTCTTTTCCAGAACCTTGTAGAGATTAGCTCTTCTTTCATCCTGACCGAACTAAGATATTCCTTAATGTGAACCCAGAGCACATTTCCATCCAAATAACATGTTTTGACTTTACTGAAACTGAACAAAGTTCTTCACACCAAAATCACCAGTTCTCTGCATGGGCAGGATACCTGCTAAGCCAAGAACAACTGCTGCCAGTTTGTTTTGGCACAATCTGCAAGGGGGCTTTGTTTTATTAGAGCTTGGTCAGTCAACATTTATAACCCTTATCTTTCTCTTGTTTAGTAAGATCCTGAGAAAAGAGGGCAGCACCTTCTGTGAAAGAGTACAGACCAATGAGCAAAGGAACTCAACCTAATGTAAGCTGGCTGGTTTACTAACACTGGATGCTTGACACCATTTAAAGCAAAATAGTTCATTGACATTTCCTCAGACCAACTATTTGCCTTGGGTCAAATTGATGTAGTTCAATGTTTTCTTTCAAACATGGCTTAATGGTGTAGAGCTGTATTTTAAAAATAAGACCTGTGCTTGCTTACTTCATGGTGACTACTGGAAATTATAATCCACTCTTTTTTAATATCAGGCTGAAAGATGATATTAATTGTACAATGAAGGATTGGGGGTTGAGGCTGTAGCTCTGTGGTAGAGTGCCTGCTTGGCACATGTGAGGCACTGGGTTTGATCCTCAGCACCACATAATAATAAATAAGTAAAATAAAGATATTGTGTCCATCTATAGCTGAAAAAAAGGGATCAGATATTGTATCAAATTTTTTAGGATAAAGGGAGAACTTGTGATAAGTTCATGTTGGCACACAAAGTGAAACATCAAGAAGAAATTCATGAAAACCGATGTCTAATTGTAAGAAAGGTTAAGGAAATTCATTTAATTTGTGTAATTTCTTTTATTCTAATAATAAATTACAATGACTCAGTCCCTTTTCTTCCATATTATACATGGCTCAAATTTATATTTAGTTTGGCTCTTTGCAAATAAAAGACCCCAATATATATATATTTGTACTGGGGAATGACCCAGGGGAACATAAAACCACTGAGCCACATCCCCAGCCTGTTTTTGTATTTTCTTTAGAGGCAGGGTCTCACTGAATTGCTTAGGGCCTCACTAAGTTGCTGAGGTTGGCTTTGAACTCCTAATCCTCCTGCCTCACTCAGCCTTCAAGTTGCTGGGATTACAGGTATGCGCCACCACACCAGGCCAAAAGATCTATTCTTATAAAAATATCATAGATTAGCAACTTGGTGAGCATCTGTATTTGGTTGTTGGAACCTATTTCTTCTATACACATCAGAAAAGTGGCTGAGTTTGGGGGCAGGGATCTGTCAGTAATCCCAGTTGGTTACTCAGATGTAGAATAACTAAGATCAAAATTGTTTTTTAATTTTTACCTTCTTATAGTTTGTGATTTCCCAATATTTAATCCATAAAGCCCAGGATTTTTTAAAAAAGTATATTTTTTAGTTGTCAATGGACCTTTACTTTATTTATTTACATGTGGTGCTGAGAAATGAACCCAGTGCCTCACACGTGCTAGGTAAGCACTCTACCACTGAGCCATAATCCTGGCCCCAAGTCCAGGATGTTAAAAGGGAAAAAATCTTAAATTTTGTTTAGAAGGTGATAATTTTGTATAGAATAGTTACTACTCAAAATGTTTTTAATTAAAAATTTTTATTTTCAAGCCAGATGGGGTGGTGCACAACTGTAATCCCAGCAGCTAGGGAGGCTGAGGCAGGAGGATCATGAGTTCAAAGCCAGTCTCAGCAAAAGTGAGGCACTAAGCAACTCAGTGAGACCCTGTCTCTAATATAATACAAAATAGAGCTGTGGATGTGACTCAGTGATCAAGTGCCCCCAAGTTCAACCCCCGGTACTCTCCTCTAAAAATTTTTTTATTTTGAAGCAATTTCAGATTTACAAAACTGTAACAAAAATAGTTCAAGTACAGCCTTCAATCTCTTCAAATGGTAATATTTTATGTAACTTATGGTACCATATTCAAAACTAGGAAAATTAAAACTGCTATTATTCTATAACTAGTCTAAAGATCATATTCAAAATTTACCAATTGTTGCACTGATTTTATTTTATCTTTTTGAAGTTTTGGGGATTAAACCTAGGGTCTCATGCATGCTGGGTAAGCCCCTACCAAAGCAATTCCAAGTGGAATTGTGCAGTCAGAGATACCTGAGAGAGTCTGACATTGGGCAATGCCTAGTATAACTGTGGAAGTGGAAAAGTCCTTAATTCCCCAGAACTATAGGGCCACCATCGTGCAACTCCAGCCTGGGAGAGCTACAAACATAAGACGGAAACCTGTGAGAAATATTGCGTGGACTTAGCCTGGCAAAGCTATAGGGGAGGGGCTGCCCAATTTTAAGATGTATAGTTTTCCCTGTTGGGTTTTGGACTTACTTAGAAACAGTTACTTCTTTCTTTTTGCTAATTTCTCCCTTTTGGAATAGGAATATCAATCCCATGCCTCTCTCACTATTGTATTTTGGAAAGGAAGAAGAATTAGTGTTTAAAAGTTACAGAGTTTCAATTTTTCAGTATGAAAAAGTTCTATAACTCTATAACACAACAATGTGAATACACTTAACACTACTAAACTGTACACTTAAAATAGTTTAGGGGATAAATATTATGTGATTTTTATTAAATAATAATAGGAGAGATGGGAAGTGGTAGAATATCTCAAGCAAGTTGTGCAAGAGCTAACAATTGGAGAGCATTGGGTAATGGGTATATGGAATTCATAATCCTACTTTATATATGTCCTTTTACATATTTTATATAATTATATAATTCATATTTTGTAAATCTCTGTAATGAAGAGAATTTTTTTCTAACTCATAGTTTTTATTTTCTTGACGTCATAATTATGGTTTGGACATGAGGTATCCCCCAAAAGTTCCTATGTTAATAAAGGAATGTTCAGAGGTGAAATGATTGGCTAGTGAGAGCTGTAACCTGATTAGTTCAGGTTTGAAAGGACTGGTGAGGTGGTAAATAGGTAAGGCATTGCTGGAGAAAATGGTCATTGAGGGCATGTCCTAGAAGGGTTAATTTTCCAGGCTGCTCCTTTCTCCTTCTCTGTCTCTGCTTCCTGGCTACCATGAGCAGAGAAACTTTCCTCCACAGTGCTCTTCTACCATAATGTTCTGCCTCACCCTGGGCCCAAAGCTGTAGTCAGCTGACCACAGACTGAACTTCTGAGACTATGAGCTCAAATAAAAATTTTCCCCCCTCTAAGATTTTTCTCTTGGGTATTTGATCACAGCATGAAAAGCTGACAAACACAACCATTAATAAGCACACAGTATTTTTAACCCAAAATGGAAATAGCTTTTCTCTCATGAAAGTATTCTAGTTTAAATATTAACTTTCAAAATGAAATATATATATATTTTTTTTTAAAGCTACCTACCTACCACCACCACCACCACTACCACTACCCCCATCCCCAGAAAAATAAAAAAATTCTGGAAATACCTTGACAGCAAAATGAATTAAAAATCAGCTTGAATTCTACCATGTGCTAGAAACATTTTAGTATATGTCCTTCAAGATTTTTTAATATTTTTATTAGTGCATTATAGTTATACATAATAGTTGGTTTTATTTTTACATGATCAAATATGATGTTTAATTTGTTCTATTTCAGTCCCCAGTACCCCCTCTTTCTTTCTCCTCCTCCCTCTCACTATTCCTCTTTCTCTATTGTAATGGTCTTCCTTTTATTATTTATTTATTTTGGATTGGTGCTTGATAGATATACATAAGGTGTAGTTCACTGTGATATTATTTATACATGCACATAGCATAATTTTGTCAAATACATTTTGTATTTCCTCCTCTTTCCTATCCCTCCGCTCTCTCCTCTGTCTCCTCCTATCCCACTAATCTTTCCTGTATTGTTATGATATCTGTCCTCCCCCACTATATCCCCCTTACTTTGCTTTATCTTTGCATATGAGAGAAAGTACTCAACCCTTGATTTTCTTAGTATGGCTTATTTCATTTTAGGGTGATATTTTCCATTCCCATCCATTTACCAGGAAATGCCATAATTTTATTCTTTATGGCTAAGTAAACTCCATTGTGTATATATACCGCATTTTCTTAATCCATTCATCTATTGAAGAGCACCTGGGCTAATTCCATAACTTGGCTATTGTGAATTATGCTGTTATAAATATTGATGTGTCTGTATCACTATGGCATGCTGATTTTAATTCTTTTTGGATGCATGCCAGAGAGTAAGGTAGCTAGGTCATATGGTAGTTCCATTCCTGGTTTTGTTGTTGTTGTTTGTCTTTGTTTGTCATACCATACACATTTTAATTTTAACCCTATATCTTTTTTTAACTCTATATTTCTTCAGAGTTAGAGCTTCAAGTGAATATATTTGACTTAACCATTTCTAGTTTTTGTTTTTTCTTTGAGGAATCTCCATACTGCTTTTCAGAGTGGTTGTACTAATTTGAAGTCCCACCAACAATGTATGAGTGTACTTTCCCTCCCACATACATGCCAGCATGTAATATTATTTATATTCTTGAAAACTGTCATTCTGATAAGATGAAATCTCAATTTAGTTTTGATTTGCATTTCCCTGATTTCTAGGGAAGTTGAACATTTTTTGTTGGTTATTTGCATTTCTTCTTTTGAAGAATGTCTGTCTAGTTATTTTGCCCATTCATTGATTGGGTTATTTGGTTTGGTTTGTTGTTTGTTTATTTGTTTTTCGGTGTTCATCTTTTTACACTATTTATATTTTCTGGATATTAATCCTTTATCAGAGGTGTATCTGGTAAAGATTTTCTCCCATTCCATAAGCTTCACACTTTTAATCATTTATTTTGCTGTTTAGAAGCTTTTTAATCTGATGTTATCCCACTTGTTGAAGCTTGGTTTTATTTCTTGAGTTTTAGCGGTCTTGTTAAGGAAGTTTGTACCTGCACCAATATGTTGGAGTGTGGAGCTGATGTTTTTCCTTCTGGCAGTTGCAAAGTTTCAGGTCTATTTCCTAAGTCTTTAATCCACTTTGATTTGACTTTTGTGCAGGATGAAAGATAGAAATATAATTTCATTTTATTTTTCTTTTTAAAATTTCATTATTTTTAAATTTCATTTTTCTACATATGGGGTATGTAGTTTTCCCAGCACTATTAGTTTAAAGGACAATCTTTTTTCTAACATATATTTTTGGCACCTTTGTCAAGTATCAAATAACTGTAACTATGTGGGTTTGTCTCTGTGTCTTCTATTCTATTCCATTGTTCTTTATGTTCATTTTGATGCCCAAACCACACTATTTTAATTACTATGGCTCTGTAGTATAATTTGAGTTTAGGTATTGTGATACTTCTTGCATTACTCTTCTTGCTCAGGATTGTTTTAGATATTCTGGGTCTCTTATTCTTCCAAAGAATTTTAGGACTGTTTTTATAGTTCTATGAAGAATGTCATCAGTATTTTGATAGAGATTTCATTTAATTTGTGTAAAACTTTTAGTAGTATGGCCATTTTCAGAATATTATTTCTGCCTACCCAAGAAATGGGAGGTCTTTCCATCTTGCTGTGCTGTCTTCAATTTCTTTCATCAATGTTCTATAATGTAAATTGTAAAGATCTCTCACCTCCTTAGTTAAATTAATTCCCAAGTGCTTTATTTTATTGATCTTATCGTAAATGATATAGTTTTCCTGATTTCTTTCTCAGAAAACTCACTATCGAAGTATAGAAAAGCTGTTGATTTTTGAATGTTCATCTATGGATGATGATCTTGTATCCTGCTACTCTACTGAACTTATTTATCAGCTCTAGAAGTCTTCTGGTGGAGATTTTTGAGTTTTCTAGATATAGGATCATGTCATCAGCAAACAGAGATAATTTAACTTTTTCTTTTCGTCCTTGTATCCCTTTAATTTCCTTCTCTTGCCTGATTGCTCTGGCTAGAGTTTCAAGAAGTATACTGAACAGAGGTGGTGAGAGTGAGCATCCTTGTCTTGTTCCTGATTTTTAAAGTAAATGCTTTCAGTTTTTTGTATCATATTGGCTTTGGGTTTTTCATATATAAACTTTATAATATTTTATAACCTTTAAAATATAATAACATGAATGGGTGCTGGATTTTATCAAAAGCCCTTTCTGCATCTATTGAGATGATCATATGATTCTTGTCTTTAGTTCTATTTATGTGGTGAATTACATTTATTGATTTGCATATCTTGATCTAACCTTGTATTCCTGGGATTAGACCCACTTGTTTATGGTGCACTTTCTTCTTGGTGTGTTTTTTGAATGCAATTTGCTAATATTTTATTAAGGATTTTTGCATTTTTTTTGTACCAGAGATTGAATTCAGGGGCACTCAACCACGGAGCCATATCCCCAGCCCTATTTTGCATTTTATTTAGAGACAGGTCTTCACTGAGTTGCTTAGTGCCTCACTAAGTTGCTGAGACTGGCTTTGAACTTGTGATCCTCCTGCCTTAGCCTCCTGAGCCATTGGGATTACAGGTATGCACCACCACTCCTGGCCTGCATCTTTGTTCATCAGAGATATTGGTCTGTAATTTTCTTTCCTTGATTTGTCTTTCCAGACAGTTATAGGTGAAATTATTTTTGTGTGTGGTGCTGGTGATTGAACCCAGGGCCTTGTGCATGCAAGGTAAGCACTCTACCAACTGAGCTATATTCCCGGCCCTTCCAGACAGTTTTAAATGAACTATATTTTTAAAATGCCAACTTGTTACTGTCATAAAAACAACCTATATTTACAACTTTTGGAAAATGAATCCTTGTTTATCAATTTGTGCATTTATTCAAAACAAATGCATAAATTATCAATTACACATTATGTATGTAAAATTATTATAATTTTTATATATATTACATATATATTTTTCTACAATACTTTCATCAGCATTTGAAGTTTACTATTTTTATCAGTTTTCTGCTATAATACAGAATTCCACAGATTGGATAATTTATAAAGAAAAGACATTTATTTATATCTCGAAGTTCTGGAGGATGAGGAGTCCAATGTCAAGAGGACAGCATCTAGCTGGGGACTTCCTGCTGTGCCATCCCACAGAAGGAGGAAGGACAAGTGAGTTCTTGAGAAAGGGAGAGAATGGGGTCAATCTTAACTTTTTATTGGGAGACAACTCCCATAATAATTAACCCTCTCTGAAGATAAGTTATTCAAGATCAAACCACCTTTAAAAAGTTCCCTTCTTAGTATGGTCATGATAGTAATTAAATTTCATCATGAGATTTGAAGGGAACATTGAAACCATGGCAGATGCTGAGACTTAAATGGGTTGAGAACCACTACTTTAGGTTACATATTCTACTTGAACAATTCTCTGTAATCAACCAGTTCTTCATTAAGGAAAAACTTGAAGGAGTTTTATTATTATTGTAATTCAAATTTGAAATTTATAATGCATATCTTTATAGGAAAACAGATTTTGTTTTTCTATCAAAAGTATCCTCTTTCCATTCAAATAAAGTGTGGTTAAAATTTTTATTAACATTGATATATATTTTATATAAATTTGGTTTTGTATTTTTTAAGTAACTAAAGTTTTATTGTTTTTTTTTTTACTTGTTTGATTTTAGTGATTACCTTAATACTTTCATAAAATATTCCCTTAGGTGGTATTGAGTAAAATAAGCTGAATAAAAACCATCTTTTTCTGGAATCACTTTCAAGCACTAAATTTCAGATTAAAATGTTGTTCTTTTAGTAAACATAATGTAATTTCATTAATAGAATAATTTATTAGTACATGGGATTTTAATAATGACACATATGATTTATTTGCAATTATTACATTATTACATTATTATTACATATTACATTTATTTAATCATTTATTCATCATATAAGAGATGGCAAAACAGGCAATGAAAATTTTATTAGTAACTGAGGCTTTGCTTCACGCATTATTATGGTTTTAATGTGAGGCGCCTCCCAAAAGCCCATGGGTGAGGCAATGCAAGAAGATTCAGAGGAGAAATAATTGGATTATGAGAGCCTTAACTCAATCAGTGAATTCATCCTCTGATGGAATTAATTGAGTGGTAACTGAAGGTGGAGAGGTTGTGGCTACAGGAGATGGGTCATTGGGGGTGTGCCTTTAGTATATATTTTCTATCTGGTAAGTGGAGTCTCTTTCTCTGCCTCCTGATCATCATGTGAACTTCTTCCCTCCACCACACTCCTCTGCCATGATGTTCAGCCTCACCTTGAGCCCCCAGGAATGAAGTCAACCTTTGAAACCATGAGCCCTCAAATAAACTTTTTCTCCTCTACAGTTGTTCTGGTCAGGTCTTTTAGTCACAGCAGCAGGAAAGCTGACTTTTTCCTTAGAAGGATAATAAACAAGCACTAATGTTGAAATGCCAATAGGCTAAGAGTCTTTGGAAAGAATTGTTTTTCCAAAGCTAATAAAGTCTAAAACCTCAAAGCATAATAACTTAAGTGGCCTACTTTGACCGTTTATCTATGTCTTAGTTCATTTTCTGTTGTTATAACAAAATGCCTTGTGGTAAAGGAAAAAGGCTTGGTGAGCTTACAGTTTTGGACATTCAAGAGCATGGCATCACCCTTGATGAGCTCTGGTGACATTCTATGGCAGATGGTGTCACATGGTGGAAGTGTGTATAAAAAGAGATCACATGGTAAAGCTAGAAACCAGAGGGATTCAGAGGTCAGGTTGGTCATTTTATAACAACTCACTCTTGAGAGAACTAACTGGGGTCCTACAAGGACTACATTAATCCCTGCAGAGGGCAGTGTCCCTAAGGACCTAATAACCTTGCACTGGGCTCCACCTCTTAACGGTTCTACTACCTCTCAGCATTGGGTCACTGAGGACCAAGCTTCTAGTATGTGAGACTTTGAAGGATACACACAAGCCATATTCAAGTCATAACATTCTGTAATCTATTCCAAAATCCATTACTTTGATTCATTACTTTAAAATCAACTGTCATCAACCAGAAGGAAAGGAACCAGAGAGCATCAGCAACCAGGACTTAAAAACAAGTGACTCTCAAAGTTAACATTTCAAATGAAAAGGTTTAAGGTTTTATTTTATTCCCAGTAAAAGTATACCTTCAAGCCCTCAAGAGAGGAAAAGGAAGAAAAGTCAAAAACAATAAACCTAGCAGTGCTGAGACCTCTACTTCAACAAGGGCCAAGATGGTCTGGCAGTGGCCTTTCTCAGATCTTGTCTCTGAGGGGCTGGCAGAGAAACAAATGGCACTTGGAATATGCTTCTTGGTTTCTCTGTTCACTCTCTACCTGTTCTTTCCTGAATGAAAAGAAAAGTGTTGGCTTTAGATAATTTTTCAGAGTTATCTGAGATAAGTTAAAAACAAAATCAAATAGAAATATATTTCAAGTCACCCAGAATCTTGTCTTTTAGATTTCATCTTTAGGATCAGTCAATAATATGTTATAACATTTTCCTACTAAAAAAAAGAATATCTGGAAATATGAATATTTCCCTAAGCAACTTAAATACGCATAAAAACATTTTCCCCATAGGAAAAGGGCACAACTATCTCATATATTTTATGTTTACAAAATAAAAACATGATTTTATATCTTAAAATATTTATTCATTCTAAAAAAAGAGAGTGAAAGTTACATGGTGTTAGTTCAACCAGGAAAATATATTTCACCATTATGACATCCCTTATCAATGTTTATTACTGTGCAGAAAAATACCATGCATTGAGTGACTTAAAGCAGCCACATTATGGGTTCATAATTCCATGGATTAAATATAAGCACTGCATGGCTGAACTCCCACTCCGAATTACACAACAGAAATCAAGGTGTCAGCCAGGGCTATGATCTTATCTGGTTTCCTAATCCTCTTTCAAGCTCCCCACCAATTGGCAGGATTAAAATTTCCTTGCAATTGTGGACTGACCTCCTGTTTCCCTGTTAGTTGTGGGTGGAGGACTGTTTTCAACTCTTTGAGGCCACCTCTTGCCATATGCCATCTATAAAATGAATGAATGTTGCTTTCTTCCAGGCCACTAGAACATGTCTCTATGACTTCTCCTGGAACCAGACTGAGAAAAATTCTTTGCTTTAAAAAATTTCAGACAGCCATATGTGGTGATGCAACCCTGTAATCCCAGCACCTCCAGAGGCTGAAGCAGGAGGATCACAAGTTCGAGGCTCTAAGCAACTTAGGAAGATCTTGTTTCAAGATAAAAAATAAAAAGGGCTGGGGATGTAGCTCAGTAATAACTTTGGGTTCAGTCTTTAATACTGCAAACAACAACAAACTCATGTGATTTGATTAGGATCACAAAGAAAAATCTCCTTTTCTTGAAGCAAATTGTGTAACACGACTCAACCTCATCAGGGTAAAATCCATCGTATTTATAATCACAAGGATTATGCAGGGCATGTACAATAGGGAAGGGAATCTTGGACGCCATCTTGGAATTCTGCTGCTCACATGTTCTTTTACTATAATGATTACTAGAGGAACAGCGTTTCTAAGGAGTAGGTTTAAAAAAAAAGAAAAAGAAAAAAAGAAAAGAAAGACAGTCCCAAAGAAGAAATGGTCCCAATGAAGATCAAAAGAAGTCAGGGTAAAAAAAAAAAAACTTGTTATTGTTGTGTGATGAGACAGAAATCTTGACTATAGTGATTCCATTTTGTTTAGTGACTCCATTTTGTGAAACAGCCATGCCAACTAGAAAGGTCATGACTGGGGCAAGTTGTTTTTCCTTTTGTTGTGGATACCCTCAAGAACACGGCTTAATTGGAATGGCAATGTGTGGTCTGAGAGTTATTTGAGGGTCTCGGTTTGATCCTCAGCACCACATAAATAAAATAAAGGTGGGCTGGGGTTGTGCCTCAGCCTAGGTCGTGCAAAGCCCTGGGTTTGAACATCAGCACCACATAAAATAAGTAAATAAAATAAAGGTATTGTGTCCACCTAGAACTAAAAATATTTGAAAAAAACGAAAAAGACAAGGAAGATCAGTTGAGTAGACAAAGGGGAATAAAGGGAAGGGAGGTGGGATAGAATAGAGAAAGATGGTGATGTAACCTTTCTATGTACCTATATGAAAAAACCAGAATTGTCGCGACCCCTCGCCGGCAAGGGAAAACACGACACAGGATTCTTCTTTCAGCAGTTTATTCAGGCCTTGAGTCATGTATCATCTTCTAGTGCCCTGCCGCCCGAACACACCCAAGCACAGCTTAATAAAGCCCCCCGCGTCCCAATCCCAAGCCGCCACGTGGATCTCTCTCATAGGGTGGTAAGGGATTGCGCGCCAACTCTCCATAAAAGGAGTTGTTTATCACAGGCCACAGTGGAAGCCGGCGCCATCTTCTAATGGCGGCCACGGTCTATAAGAATGGCTTACCACACAGAATGAATCTCACAATCACATACATTCCCAAGATACTAATTTAAAAAATAGACTCTAAGATAAAAAAGGAAAGGGGAGTTTGAAAAGAGAAAGGGTGTAATAGAAGAGAGGTGGAAGATAAAATGCACCAAATAATTGGACAAAGTATTGAATAGTGAGTACAGAGCCATCAAAGGGTAAGAGATTTTGGGAAACAAAAAGGAAAAAAATCCAAGTTATTGAAATTAGATGTGGTAACAAGCAATTTAGATTTTGAGTTGTTTGAGAATATTTAAGTCTTAAATATTCCCAAGTTGGCCTCATATTGAAAAATCACAAAATCTCTTGAGATAATGGATCATTATTAGAGTCCAATAGCTAAATAATTTTGTGTTTTATAGGTGTTTTGGTGTGAATTTATGAATATCATCTAACTGTATATGGATTGTGAAGCTAATTTGAATGGGAAATGGTTATATATTAGGCAAGTCAGAATGTGTTTTCTCATAATTTGACTGTGATTTCTGTTACTATAAAAGATTGTCATCAAGTTCATGCCATTTAAGTTTCCTATAATCTCATACTTGTTTTAAGCAGCTGGTAAGAATTGATCATATATAATATATCCAATCAAAGAAGAGGGTTTCAGCAAAACACCTGGCATATGTGAAGAAGTGAATTGAAAAAGAAATCATAGTTTATCTAACAACCTTTAGATATAAGAGGAACAAAAAACAGAGAAGTTTGAGAGAACCCTTAGGGCAGGGTTAGAATTCCCATCTTGTGGTTTCTCACATAGTTTGTGAAGATATGAACACAAATGTAATTGGATTTGATGCAGTTATCACATATTTAGAACAGCTTTTGGTCACACGATGCTGCATTAAATTCAAAGCTAATGTCACAAAAAAGCAATGCCTCTCAAGCTTTAGTGTACATTATGTAGGGATCTTTTGAAAATGAGGATTCTGACTTAAAAATCTGGGGTGAGTCCCAAGAGTTGCATTTCCAGCACACTTTCTGTGATGGCTACAAGGGCAGAGGGCAGTCCTAGGATGAGTCTTTTGGGCTTCCCTCCTTGTGAAAGTGGAGAACTTTAATGTTAGATGTTAATATCATCTTTGGAAACATTATCCTATATGTAATATAAGATGTAGAGGCTAACTCAACATTGTCTCTTCAGTCCTGTATTCACTTGGGTTCCTTTAAGCTCTGTGTAAATCTGGAGGTGATCGGCAGTATCACTATTAGACCTGGCAAGTGGGAACCTTGTCCTAGTCCTGCAGCTCAGGAGCCTTGCTTTTTGGAGTGACCTTTTTGAAAGTTTTAAATCCTCTTTTGGTGGCACTTCTGTTTCTCCCCTTTGGGGTACTCTCTCTCCTCCTGCATATATGGATTACAAGATATCCTGGAAAGCTCTGGGACTTGTATCTATGGGGCCCTGTTTCCTGGCTATGCTCCAGGAGGTTCACCCAGAGAGCAGATTGTTACTGCTGGTTGGCAGATATTTCTTTTGCTGGATCATGTGAGATTGGGCTTCCAGAATGATGCTGGCATATTTATTTTGAGTGATGTTCACTTACATCAGGCATAGTTCTAATTCAGGGCTTTGAGTGCTTATTATCTGTGTTCTGAACATGGTTTCACCCCTGATATGTAACATCCAAGGGCTGCAGGGATGGGATCAAATATCCTTGACATTAACTTGCCAGTAATTTGCCACTGTCACTCAGAACAGTCGCCCCATCTCCTCTATGTCATGGGTCAGGGAGTCTTTTGGTGGGAGACTGTATCTACTTCTTGTGAGGGCTCTCTAGATTATTGCTTCTCCATACCAATAGATCATTCTGATTGATGTAGTGACGCTGTGTTCTCTATGACTGGTGTTAAGCTGTCCCAGAGGAGGGTCAGACATTCCTTGTATAAAGGGGACTGCTGATTTTGTTCTCCTGGGACAAAATAATTCCCTCCTGCTGGAAGTGATGAATGGGAAGCAGGGTGCAGTCAACATGAAAAGTATCAATCCTGGGAATGCAGTGTTTAAGGCTGAAACAGTTCAAGACAAGTCATGGTTGGAAGATGTGTTGTTCTGTTATGCTGTAACATTCTATATAATAAATCGAATCTATCTAGAATTCAAATTTATCATTTATGTTTTCCTGTATAGCCTGGGTCAATCTTGAGTTCATGGTTATTACCAAAGAAATGCAATACTCATCTGTCACAGTGGATGATATTTCACAATGCACAAAGTAATGGTGAAATACTAAATAAATAGTAGTACAATATTGTTTTAGTCAGCTTTTTCACTGTTGCAACTGAAAGAACCAATCAGAACAATTGTACAGGAAGAAAAGTTTATTAGAGGGCTCACAGTTTCAGAGGTCTTCGTCCATGGACAGCAGAATGTATTCCTTGGGGCTCCTGGTGAGGCAGGACATTATGGTGGAAGAGTGTGGCAGAGGAAAGCAGCTCACATGGTGATCAGAAAGCAGAGAGAGGTCTCTATTCGCCAGATACAAATATATACCCCAAAGCCACGCTCCCAATTCCCACCTCCTCTAGCCACACCCTACCGCTTCAGTTACCACTATCAGGCTTGATCTTTCTTGCATTGCCTCACATGTGAGCTTTTGGGGAACACCTCTCATCCAAACCATAACAGACATTTCAGAAGGTAGAAAATCCATATTATTCCAATATAAACATGTTACAAAGAGCCATAGCATTATAAGTAATAACAGTATTGTTACCCCTTTTTTGTAGTGACAGGTATGAAGTTGACAAGGAATGGCTTATTTGATAATAAAGGAAATAAAGAAATAACTCCTGGACCAAACAAGAAGAGATGATACCTGGGTATCAAGAAGGATTTTACAGGGCTGGGGCTGGGGCTCAGCAGTAGCGCACTTGCCTGGCACGTGTGAGGCACTGGGTTTGATTCTGAGCACCACATATAAATGAATGAAGGTCTATCAGCAACTAAAAAAATATTTTAAAAAAGAAGGATTCTACATGCTCTGACTGGACAATAAACTAATAGCCCATTATTCCAAATCTTCAGTAAACCACAATACCACTTGCACATGAACTATGAATTTTATGATACATCTTTATTTAAGTAGTTTATATAGATAAGATCATTAAAAAAAAAAAGTATTTGCCTATAGATCTGCACTCTAGTGGCAGTCCTGGGACTGGTGGGAGTGAGGAGATGGAGATTATCATAGTAAAACATTTAGAAACTCAGCTGGAATTTATAGGAAAGAAGTCTACATTCACAATATTCAAGAAAAAATGGGCAAAAATAGTTCATTTGTGCTTCCAGGCATTTCTGTGAGCTTTATTTAGAAAGGATTAAAACCAAAAGTGGAATTAAAACAGAAAATTTTGGGCCAAGGGCATACCTCAGTGGTAGAGCTCTAGCTTAGCATACACAAGGCCCTGGGTTCAATCACCAGCACTAAAAATTAAATAAAAATAAAACAAAAACAAAAAGAGAAAATCAAAACCAAAAACAACCCCCAAAATAGGAAGTTTTATTTTTTGTGGGGATTTATTTGGGTAGATTATGGTGTTAATATGTGTATAACTGAATATTTTTTAATTGGCTGGTGTGTTTAGTAATTGCTCAATAATGTACAACAAAAACCAAATATGTACAAGAACTTCCATCAAGTAAAAGACTAAGGTGTTGAGATTTCACAATTGCAAATCTGTGTAAATATTTGGCTCACCAAGTTAGATAAACAATATAGCTCATTATTTACTCCCATGCTGTGAGAAAAACTGAACATTAAAGACAGAGTATTAGTAAAATAAATTCTTTTGTAATTCATACAATCAAAGAAACAAGACAAAATTTTCATTGTTTACAAAGTGCCAACTCAAAGCAATATTAAAATCCTTCATCAAAATAGAAATCATTAAAAATAATTTTTGGAAGGCAACCTGGCAGTATTTTATGAAATTTTAATGGTTTGCCTTATTGTTTACTTATGTAGTAATTTAGTTTATAAAATATTTGCACAACACTGCAAATATCTATGTAAAAACATACTGTCTTTTTCCTTGGTTGCCTAATGAACACTGTCTTAATCCTTTCCTGCTGCTGTAACAAAATACCACAGACAGGGTTATTTGTAAACAGTAGAAATTTATTTCTCACAGTTCTCTAGTTTTGAGACATAGAAAGGCAATTAGTTTTGCTGCTAGTGCCAAATCAATGTTTTTAATATAAACATCACTGGAAAATGTGAAAGAACGCTTTGAAGCATTGACTCTGTGCTTAGATTCACATCATAAATGTGCATACATCTTTGTCATACATCATTTCATTCTGGTTTTGTGACCAACCACTGCTTCAAATTGTATATTCTGTATACGACTTAAAGCTGCCAAGGCACGTTCAGGAAGAAACCTACATTAAAAAAAAAAAGAAAAGAAAAAATTTAGTTTAAAAATCACTGACTCCAAAGTCATTTGTTTGTTGTTAGTTAAAATGGCCTGACCATTGAGTTATCTAGCTTGTATTTAATTTTCTTCTCTTCCTTAGTGCCCCTCTCTTTTGTGTGTCTTTTAACATTAGTAGTCCATATTGCAGGCAAACATAAAGAAAACACTGAACATAAAAAACACTCTTCTCATCCTCTCATCTTACGTAAAATTGTATGAGATCTTATATCTTTAATGATCTAAAACTGAAGATCTGAACTCATTGCTGAAACTGTTGCTTAATCTTGGATGTCAAGACCATGTAGACAGACAGCACAAGAACACACTCCATCCATTTCTCCACCTCTCCTTAAGTAGAAACTGAGTATCTATTACATACTTTATAAAAAGATGAACTAAAGAACTTGAAAAATATCCAGTGCCTTAGGAATTTATTGTTTAGTGGGGAGGCTAATATAGCAAACTTGAAACAATCAATGAAAAATATCAGCCACATACAGTTAAGGACTGGAACCATGAAGAGGGTTAACATGGGCTGGAATGTCAGAAAAAAATCTTCGAAAGACAATTGTATGTTCAAGGATGGAAAAAATTTTGATAGACCAATGAAGGAAAAGAGTATGACTAAATGGAAAGAGACAGAAATAACGTGTTCTGCAAAGAAAGTCATATTGGAATTTTGGTACTGTTCTCTAATTAAAGATTCAATTCCCTGCCTTGGGATGGGAGGCTAGAAGATGAGGGAAGGATCAAAGGGGCAAGGGAGATGAGGCTGGGAGAAGGACAAGGATAAGAAAAGAGCTGGTGTAGGCCTTTCAACTACTCATGAAAAGAAACCTTCATATTAGTAGTTGTATCTGCTCACAAAATGTGTCTCTCTGAAGAGGAAGTAAGCGTAAAGAAGACTAACAAGATGACCCTGTTACTGAAATAAACAAATTCATAATTATAGTTGGAAATTTCAAGGGTCTTCTCTCATTTATTTATTTATTTGGTAGACACTAGTTAGTTTGTTCTTTTTTCACATTGAAGAGTTATGGGTTACTTTTCAACAAAATAAATATTCAGGGAGGGAAACCCAGTAGCTTTTATGTACAGGTCCATCCCTGGGGACCATACTTTCTGAGGGGCCTCATCTAGCCCCTTCCTGGGTCTCTGGAAACCTACTATAAAGAAGCAGGAAACAAAAGCCAGTTTGACTTTGGCACTTGCTTTCACCCCAAGGGAAAGTGGCAGCTGGTGGTATCCGAGTCTCTCCCTAGTGGTTGTGGGTTCTCTCAATTATTGGGAGATCAAGTAGACAAAAAAAATCAGTAGCGCTATAGAAACCGAATAACTCTATCAACCACTTTGACCTAATTGACATTTGTAGAACCCTCATTGAGAGCAGAATATTTATTCTTTTCAGGTGTACTTGGAACACTTTCCAAGATATACCAATGTATATTCATCTATACTATATATTAATCTCTGGTATGAAACATATCGGAGATATGAAACATATCTCAACAAATTTAGAATATTTGGCTAATACAATAGAATTAAATTAGAAATGAACAGCAGAAAAATCTCTAGAAAGTTTCCCCAAATATTTAGAGACTAAAAAAACATTTCTAAAGAGTCCATAATATAAAATAGAAAATATTTTGAACAGAATGTAAATAAAAACAAAAAGTATCAAATTTTGAGGGACATAACAAAAGCACTACATTTGGGGAAATTAATAGCAATAAATAATTTTTTTTGAAAAAAATTATATATATATATATATATATATATATATATATATATNTATATATATATATATATATATATATATATATATATACACACACACACTAGAATACTATTCAGCTTCACAAAAGAAGGAAATGTATAACATGCAACAACATGGATGAATCTTGAGAACATTGTTCTAAGACATAAACCAGTCACAGAAATGCAACTACTGCATAGTTCCACTATATGAGGTATCTAAAATTGTCAAATTCAGAGATCCAAACAGTACAATGGTGGTTTCTAGGTACTGATGGATAGAGAAATGGGGAGTTAATAATAATAGAATTTTAGCCAAACAAGATATTTGAACAAACTAGGTGGGTGTGGTGGTGCACACCTGTAATCCCAGCAACTGGGAAGGCTGAGGCAGGATCACAAGTTTGAGACCAGATTCAATACTTTAGGGAGATTCTCAGCAATGTAGTAAGACTCTGTCTCAAATCTCAAAAACAAAGAAAGGAAGAAAGGAAGGATGAAATAAATAAAAAGAAAAAGACTGGGGATATAGCTCAGTGGTAAAACACCCCTGGATTCAATCCCTAGTATAAAAAAAATAGCATAAACTCTAGAGATCTGAAGTGCAACATTGTATCTATGATCAATACCAGTGTAATGTGCATTTATAAATCTATTTAGCACTGGTTGTCAGAGTGAGGGAGTCACTATTGTGCCAATTCTTCCCACTTAGGGGGGACCCACTCTGGGTGATTGTACTAGTATTATCCAAAAATGTAGCTTTTGAGTTTGCTCCAGTTGTTGATAAATTGAGTCTTACTGAAGAGGACTAAAATCCTGATGTAGGTATTCAGTGTCTTAGCACAGTATCTTTTCATCTAGAGGTAGCTTTAAGCGAAGGGCTGAAGGCCAGGAATCCTGAGGAGTGGGAAAAGCCTTCTAGCATGGGTGATGAGGCCTGATTTCAACTTGAATTTCACTTTTTCCCCTCATCAGGTCTGAGCCTGGGACCACTTACGTGACCTTTCTGAGCCCCAATTTCTGAACCTGTAAGAGGAATAATAATTATTTGGCCCTGAAGGATTACTGTGAAGTTTATATTAGATAATATGTCCTATTCACAGGTATTTGGCACACACAGAAAGAATTGACTTTTCCTAGATGGTTTGGGTTCATCTTCCCCAAAAATCAATTGTCTGAATCTAACTGACCTTTCTTATGAGATATTAATAATTAAATGGTGTGATTTTCTCATCATTATGACACATCATAGAAATATTAACCAATTAAAGTAATATGGCTTTCATCATCTCATTTGAGTGGGTAGACTCATAGTTTTCCTCTACTGCTTATAACACTGATATTGTCACATTTACACTTTTTAAAAACCATGGCTTATGTTTTATATTTTCATGTATTTTATTTTATGTATTGTATTTTAAAATATAAATATCATTAATATAAAATTTTCTTTTTCCTTTGAATTCCAGTCCTAGAGAAATGTTTCTAGTTTTAATATTTCTATTAAAAGATCACCCCACCCCCCAAAAAATAAAAAACCAAACTGTTAAGATGTAGATTTCATGTTGTGTTCCTAGCACAATAAAATAAAAAGGATAAAGTATCAAGTCAATTAATTCCTCCACATTAAGAAATTAGAAAAGAGAAAATTAAATGAAAAGTAAGTAGAAGCAAATTATATATATTAAAGGAGAAATTAATTAGAACATAAAAAAACGGGAAAAATTAATTAAACCAAACACAAGTTTTTTGAAGAGATCAATAAAGTGGACTTCTAACTAGATTATGAGAAGAGAAGGAACAGAAATTATAGGTACCAGGAATAAGAAATTCTAAAGAGTTAAAGGACAATAAAGTAGTGTAATATACAAATTTATGTCAGTATTTTTGACAACTTAGATGAAATGGAAAAAATTCCATGAAAGACACATTACCAAGAATAAATAAGTAGCCCCCAAATTCCTATGGTATTAAAGAAATTAGAATTGTAATTACAAACTATTCCCTCTATGAAAATTATAGGCCCAGTACTTTTGCTGGTGAATTCTACCAAATGTTTACAGAGGAAATAATACAATACCACAAAAAGTATTCCAGAAAATAGAGGTGGGAATGCTCTCCAGTTCACTCTATGAGGTCAGTATTACCCTGGTATAAAATCAAACACAGTACAAGATAGGATTGGTTTATCTTTTAGAATGAATCAATGTAATTCATAATATTAAATTAAAATGGAAATATCATAAGAACTTCTCTATATATTCAGAAAAATCTTTTGACAAAATTTTTGTCAAAGTAGTAAAAGAAGGGAAATCCCTCAATCTGAAACCAGAGCACCTGTGATAAAAAATAATTTATAGCTAACATCATATACAATAGTGAAAGGCTGGGGCTGGGGATGTGGCTCAAGCGGTAGCGCGCTCGCCTGGCATGCGTGCAGCCCGGGTTCCATCCTCAGCACCACATACCAACAAAGATGTTGTGTCCGCCGAGAACTAAAAAATAAATATTAAAAAGATTCTCTCTCTCTCTCTCTCTCTCTCTCTCCTCCCCTCACTCTCTCTTAAAAAAAATAAATTAAAAAAAAATAGTGAAAGGCTGAACATTTTCCTCTTAAAATCAGGAAGAACACTTAGATGCATGCTCTCTCTAGTTCTATTCAACACTGAATTGAACTGGAGATTCTAGTCAGTATAACAAGACAAGAGGGGCTGGGATAATGGCTCAGTAGTAGTACTCCGCCTCGCACGTGCAAGGCCCTGGATTTGATCCCCAGTCCCACATATAAATAAATAAAATAAAGTTATAAAAGAAAAACGGCAAGAAAAAGAATTAAAATCATGTAAAGGGAGAAATAAAAATTTCTTTTTCAATGATTGTATAAAAAATCTGATAGAATCTACAAAAGATCAGTGTGTTTAACAAGTTAGTTTAGCAAGGTTATAGAGTACAAGAATGAAATGCAAAAATGAAATATGTGCTAGCAACAAACAATGGAGAAAGAAAAAAATTTAAACATGCCATTTGCAATACTTGGGATAAATCTGAGGAAAGATGTGAAAAACCTGAAACTGCAAAACTCTGCCTAAGGATTTTTAAAAAATACTTACTTTTTAGTTTTAGGTGGACGCAATATCTTTATTTTACATTTATGTGGTGCTGAGGATTGAACCCAGTGCCTCATGCATGCTAAGTGAGCGCTCTACTACTGAGCCACAACCCCAGCCCCTTGTCTAAGGATTTGAAGAAAACAAAACAAAACAAGAAAGATAGATTGTGTTCTTGGATTGGATGAAATCAATAGTGTTATTATGTCATTTCTCCTCCAGTTGGTCTATAGTTGAAGATCAATGCAATCTCCAACAACATCTCAGCAGATTTTTAAAACATAGAGCTTTTATTAACTACTTCACTATATTATGTGCTTTTAAAACTGTCCTTCCTTCTGTTTGAATAGTCTTTAGCAAAGATTGGCCAGAGATGGTAGAGAAAAGGAATCATTTTCTATTTTTGAAATGAGTGAGAAAAAAAGAGGGAAAACTTAAATGTTCATCCCAGGAGTGGAGAGTCTCCATAACAACTTTTACAACTGAAAGATTGTCAATAGTATAGTCCTATGGACAAAGAGTACAAATAGTCCATTTGTGTTTTAGGTGTTCTGTGCTGTACTTACTTTTCCAGTATTAGAGAAATACCAATATATGATGGAACAAAAATCATTTTCTTATTAGTAAGTATTCCATCTATCAGATTTCTTGCAACTTCATCTGTCTCTAATACAGGCCATAATCTGTGATTAAAAAGAAAAAGTTTATTTTCATTTTTAAAAAGATTTATTTATTTAAGTGCTAGGGATTGAGTCCAAGGCCTCACGTGTGTGGCTAAGCAAGTGCTTTACCACTGAGCTAAACCTCAGGCCCCTAGTTTCAATGTTTTTCATTAATGAAGATAGACAAATTAATAGATCCTTTCACCAAAATTAGAATTAGGTTTTAAAATGTTCCAGGTTCTACAACACAAATGTCACTTCCCTCTTTCCCACACATCTCATGTTGATATTTTGTTAATATAATCTTACATTTTTTCATATCTAGTAGGTGTATTTCTTAGCTCACACAGTATAAATACCAAAATGACAGAGAAGTCTTAGATGGTAAGGAATAGAGGAGCCAGAGAACAAAGAAGAATATGTTAGTTCTGTGGCCACTGCTGTGGACAGTATAAAACTGGCACATAGCCTTACCTTTCCATACTGTATTTGTGGAGGATGACCCACTATTGGGAAAGGGGATATTAGGTATAATTCAATGTGGAGGTGTGGTTTCCAGGAGAGAAGGCTTTCTCCATTACCTTAAGTGTGCCTCACTAATCCACCCCTCTCCACTCCTGCTCACTCTTGGCACCCAGGTGTGTATTCACCTTTTGCTGGACACAAATAAATACCAGTTGCCTAATTAATTGGAATCTGATCACGCCTGCTAGTCCCTAATTTGTTTTGCCCCCCTTTATTTGTTTAACTTCAAAGCAAAACTTAAAGGTAATAAAACAATTTAAAAGGAACCTCCCATTTTCTTAATTAACCAACTTAAAAAGTTTCTCAGATAGTTTTCATATCAATTTCTCATGCCATATTCCCATCCTAACTTGATTTTGACTTTACCTTGTGCTTGGGTTTTTGGTGAACCCAGTATCCACAAAAACTGGGCAGAGACATGAGGTTTTGATACCAGTTTTCCCCAAGGTTTCAAGTTCTGCTGTCAGAGCCCTGTGAAAGCCAACAGCCGCAAATTTGCTGGAACTGTAAGAGAATAACCAACCATCATCAGCTAAAAGAGAGCAAGACAGTCAGCTATCTGTAAGAAAGCAGAATCATTTGATTTGAGAACAAGAAATCAAATCCCCCAAATCGTCTCCTTGTGATTTTTCTGAGAGGATGAATGGTCATTAAGTTTCATTTACATTTTCATATATGTTTAAACAGAATTCTGAATGTACCAAATTGCCTTTTTCTTTTTTGTTGCTGGGTATTTGAACCCAAAGCCTTGCTCATTCTAAGTGTGTGCTCTATCCTTGGTCCCTGTGCCCAGTTTCTTAACTAGCAACCATAACAAAAGAACAATTATAACTTTATTGGCTGGCCCAATGCTCACTTTTCCACCCTACATATAGCATTTTTCCATTCAATCTTCAAAATGTTTTCTAATCAGTTTTTATTATTATTATTATTTTATTTAGAAAATACCAATCATGAAAAACATATTTAGAAATACTGCAAAACTAATATCTGTTTGGACAAACTTCTGTGGGACTCTGAATGTTTTTCTGCTTTTGATGACTGACCTGATAGTTTCCCTCTTGACACTGGTGCCACTTTGTCATCTCAGCACGTCTTTATCTTTTTTTTTCTTTTCTGATTTTTGAAATGAAGATATTAAAATATAGGTTGTCTTAAAGATTCAATAAAGTACCTACCATATGTATGCTTTATCTATGTAGATTTATTTAAGTATTATGTAGATTTATTTAAGTATTAATTATATAAATGCTTTTGACCGAGGTGACACATAAAAACAGTAATGTTAGATAATGGTTGTTTTCTCCAAGGAGAATGAAAGAAAAACTATTATTACATTGAGTTTCTGCATTTCTAAATATTAAAACAACAGAAATGTTTAATCTGTGAAATTCTTATTTGCATTTTAAGATGATCAAGGAAGATTGGAATAGCCATATGTGTGTATAATAGCAATCTACCCTATGTTGAAATTTAACTGTATCTGTGACTGCATTCAGTGTCAGAGAGAATTTGGTTCTTGACTCATTTAACCTTGAATGTGTATATATAAGTAAATAATAGATCAACTAACTGCCAACCCACACACCTACCCATTGATACTCATGTGTTGGTAGAGATTTTTCTGAGGTTAATGTAAAGCTGAAGTAAGAAAGGGAGATACCATTACAGAGTATACAAGGAAAGATATCTTGCAAACAGTATATGCTGAAGGCCTCCTACTTCCTTTTTTTTATGTCCTTAATAGAGCCTGGGGGTGTGGTGTTTGCATTGTTTTTACTCAGGTGGAGGCCTCTCTACCACACGTGAGCACACACACATGCACAAATGAACTTTCACTATTCAAACACCCACTGGAAAATGTTTTGATGCAGAGTCCACTGTGGTTGGCTTATCTTGGACAGACATGCCATGCCATAGATTTGCATTCGTTTTAACTTCTGTATATTTTGTTTCTTATGCAATGTGTTTCTGATTTCTTCTATCAACATCTCTTTATTCCAGGAAGTTATGGAAATATACTTGGTATTTCTACTTTCTTACATTACTCTATAGAGGAATTTTCAAAGATATTTAAAATAAAATTACAATCATTAAAAAAATTATTCTAACTTACTTTTCAAATTCTGCAACTCCAAATTACTGTGCTGTGAGCATTGAAATTCAAAGACTAATAGTCACTCAAAAGTACAGAAATACATAGCACTGCTGGCAAGTAATACTTACCAATATGGGATAAGATAGGGAATTACTCCATGGCCACACACTGAAGCCACTGTGACAATGTGGCCGTAATTTCTCTTTATCATTGAAGGAAGAAGTGCTTTTATGATCTTAATGCCAATGTAGAAAGAAGAGAAACAATGATAGAGGCATTAGGTTTCTAAATCAGGTCATCTTATTTTTGTTAAGACATAAGGGCAGACTGGGGATGTGGCTCAGTGGTAGAGTGCATACCCAGCATGTGTGAGGCCCTGGATTCCATGCCCAGACCACAAAAAGAGAATGGCATTTGAGAGAACTTTCCAATGAAATAAAATAATTGCAACATTTTATGACAATTTCTACAAAATGAGAGAAATGAAAAAGATAAGCATGTATTGGTTTTTAGCTGGCATTAAACACTGAACCTTGTCTATCATCTGCTAGGAACACACCTCAATATTCCCCTTTCTTCTCTCCAGAATACATATATGCATGTGTGCGTGTGTGAAAACACACACACACACACACACACACACAAACACACTAGTTCCTTTTTGGATATGTCATCTAAACAATGTTATTATTATTTCAGTATTTTTCCAGTGGAGATAGAACTCAAGACCTCATGAATGGTAGGTAAGCAGTGTGCCATAGACTTATACCTCCAGCCTCTTGATTAAGGGAGAAATTCAGTCTTCAGAATTGAAAGAAATCCCTATGGTAATCTGGTATTTTGTAATTTTGATTGGGGATTCATCATTCTAATTACAAGAGTTGAAATCTTTTGTACCTGTCAAACAGTTGAGAAGAATGAACTAAGAGTCATATGGAGACCCAAACTGTTATAAGATATGAGTAGATTCAGCATCTTCCTATTTGTAATATTATAGAAATTATATTTAGTATTATATATATATATATATATATATATATATATATATATATATATATACTACAATATACTAAATCTGTAATACATATATAATATTATACGTCCATGTTATAGGAAACAAAAAACCTTTCTTTTTCCCTCCAAACCTTACTGTTTTGTGAAAAATATCAATAATATTTTATAATCCTACCCCATAGACCCTATGTAAATTTATTAGGCTAAAACTACCAAACCAAGCCACTTAGAAATTGTGGACCCATAGAAAGTATGAGGAGATAATGAATGCTTATTGTTGCTCAAACTTCTGAGTTTTGTTATGCAGCTATAGATAGCTAATGTATGGGTCTCTGGGTAGTTTTGTGGGCATGATCATCAATTCATATTGGCATGTGTGAGGGGCTGGGAAAGGTAAAGGGAGGCATCTCTTTGCTGTCTTCAAGAATCCAGATTTGCCCCAGGTTCTACACTAATAGTAGGCCTGGAAGATTGATTCATATAAATGCTTTCCACAAAGGCGGTTGAAATTCATATTTTAGTTTCCCACAAAACTAACGAATTATAAAAGGTTTCTTGAGCTTCTTTCTCTCCTTCCCATCCTTTCTTTTCTTCTTTCCTTTCTTTCCTTCTTTTTGTGCTGGACATTTAACCCAGGGCCTTGACACATTCTAGACAAGTGCTATACCATTGAGCTGCATATCCACCCCCTTTGAAAACACATTTTATTTTATTTTTCTAGTTTGAAAACACATCTTATTTTGAAACAGGATCTCACTAGGTAGTGCAGGCTGGCCTTGAACTTTTGATCCTCTTGCCTAAGCCTCCTGAGTAGCAGGGATTATAGGCATGCACCACCTCACCCAGCAAGCTGTATTTCTAAATTTTAGCATTCCATGGGTCTGGAACTTATCTCAGAGTCCTACCCAGAAGTGTCCCAAACTGCTGTATACATTTAAGTACTTTCTTTGATGTCTTTTCAGTTGTATATTTCCTCTAGAGGTTTGAAAAGACATCTACTGATGACTGACCCTCAACAAAGCTCCACAAATATTTGATAAGGACCTGGTACTTGCCAACTGTGTATTCAATACTGGTGGATAAGACAGATCAAGTGGCTTATATTCTGGTGTGTTGTGACCAATTGAACTCTAACCTTCCGTCAGAGACTGTGGCTCTTACGAAGCAAACTTGATAATTCCTGGTTTAAGAAAAAGATTTGGTGTGTTTCCCACACCCAGATGTGTGAACTCAATTATGAACTCCATGTGTCTTCAATGAAGGCATACAGATGTGCATAGATCAGAAATATTTCTGATTATACTCACCCAAAAATGTCCCAGGATGTTGACTTCAAATGTTTTGGTAATTTCCTCATCCTTGGTACTAAGAAGATCAGCTGGATATATTGCTCCAGCATTATTCACCACGATGGTTACATCACCCACTTCTTTCTTTATCTTTTACAATGGAAAGGACACATCAGTTGAGTTACACAAACTCAAAAGTTTTGGGGCTGATATCATCCATATTTTTTATTCTACTAAGTGATGTCTCAGAGTTTAGGCATGAAAAAGCTTCTAGTTCAAATAATAGATGCAAAGGCAAAACTTTCATAAATGTGGGTTAAAATTCTTTTAAACATCTAAATTTTAGTACCAATACATAATGGGATTTTGAAATCTTATCAATAAGGTAAATTTAATATTTGTGTTGATAAATTGATATATAAGTTCTGATTACATATTTTTCAAGTGCTGATTGAGTTATCACAGTTCCACCACCTACAACTACATGATCTTTGTCTGGATTAACCTCCTTGAGCCTTAATTAGCTTATCTACAAAATGAGATTAATAGAACCACTGAACTAAACTAACTTAAAGAATACAGTAGTTTATTGAAGTGTTAGGTTCATTGTGTGTACTTGATATTTGTTCTTTTAAAATTTGTTATAACGTCTTTTTTTTTTTTTTCAAACTAGGGATTGAACTCAAGGCTCTACCACTGAGCTGCAACTCCAGTCCTAGAATTATTATAACTATTATTACATTTTCCTTACTAGAGTAAATGATAACTACAATTTTAAAATCTTACAAAGGAAATATTAAAGGAAGAAAAATTACTGCAAAAATACCAGGACTGAAAACTAGCAAGTAATCCATTTTTCCTACTGATAAACCTTTTGTCAGTTACTCTGCGCCACTGCTCAAACTTCTGATCAGAATGAAATCAAACCACAATATGAAACCATCATAATGAGCAGAGTTGAGTGGCTTCTCTAGAACAAAAAAAGCGTACATATCCTTCTTTTGTCACATTACTTCATTTGGCAGTAAAGTCTAATTTAAATCAGTCATGAAGTACCTTTTATTTTGCATGTCAGGGGCCATTGATAACAAAATGTGTGACCTGAAGTCACAGGAGCTGTCTCACCTGATTCACGGAGCTGTAAATCTCCTCTCGGCTACTGCAGTCGACCACAAATGCATGCACAGTGGCCCCTAATTTTTGACATTCAGTTGCAGTTTCCTCAACACCATGCTGTAATTGGGGGGGAAAATATTCAGGAAAGAGTGGAAGAAAAAGCACTGGACAAGAAAATTTTTAAAAATATTAAAATTCACATCCAGTGTACCTCCTTATTTTTAAGAAACCTCTTGAGAGAGATTGTTTGCTTGCATTTCTGAAAAATTAGAATTCTCCTCAAGATTTAACATCTGCTGACTTTTATAGAGACGGTTATATGTTTTTAAAAATTATACTTTTCCCCTCACAATTTATAAACTATTCTCTGTGGTAAAGAGGTGAGGACATGTCAAAGTCCTTTCCTCCATTATTTGGGTTCATCCCTGAGGGAATGGTGGCTGGTTTTCCTTTACCAGCACTGCCTCCCCTGCATTCTCTGTATTTCATGATTTGGGGTAAACCCTGGAGCAGCAGCCTGAAATCCCAAAGAACAGTCTTTAAAGAGCCCAGGACTATTGTAGCAAAGCCAGTGTCCTTTCAATTAGCCTTTTGAGGGGTTGCAGAAGAGTAAAAGGGGGATGGGTCAGGAGAGTCACTGACTTCAGCTTCAGCAGGTAGCTTGCTCACTGCCAGAGTGCATGGAGGACTATGTAATTCCCCATTCTGTCTGTAGATTCAAGGTCATAAGCAGCATTAGTAACCAGAGCTTTCATCCGATACTTTGATGAAGAAAAAATTCTTGAGTTATATCATTGAGCTAGAGCACTGCAAAATGTGGTGCCTTGTCTTTTTATAAATGAAATGCATGCTTCATTTGCAGCTTCAGTGTGCATTTTGAGCTCCTCTTTTCACTGTGTTCCTAAAGCAGCAGTTTCGATGGAACAAGGGCCAAACTTGCCTCTCATCTTGGAAGGCAAAAGAAACCAGCTATGACAAAAACCCAGTTGGTCCTTGACTAAATGAAAACTGAATTACACCCGATAGCCTTAGAGCAAGTCATTTAATATTTTAATATTTAACCATAAAATTCAAGGATTTGCAGAGAATTTTACAAGGTTGGGTTACCCATCATTCAGGCAGAACCTTAAGTCCTTTTTAAATAACTTCTTTCTAATTTTATGTTTGCCTTGTCACTGGAAATGTTAAAATTGAAAAAAAAAGTAATAGATATAGTCCTCTCTCCAAAAAGACATATCTGGAAAGAGATCCAAAGGTTAAATTTTCATGGATTTATGAAATAAATGCCTGAGAAAAGCAGATAACAATTTTCTCAATTTGTAAATTCTTGTCCTAATCTAGAAAGTTTATTGGAATTTCTTCAACGATCAAATTCATGCCAAGTCATTTTCATATGTCAAATCGTTTTCATCTAATATACAAATGCTCCTATCTGTTAAGTAAGGAAATACCAAATTTTTCTTGAAAGTTATTCTTCACCATCCAGAAAGAACCAGAGAAGAATTAGTTCCTAAAGTTCAGGAGATATTTTCAAAGTCCCTAGGAAAATAGGTGTCAACTAGACATGATGGCAAGGAACATGAGAGTAATAATTTAATGGCAATTTAAATCTCATTGTGATTGGTGGAAGATCTGGTTTTCAAAAAAATTTTGCAAGTTTTCCAATCTTAAATTTTTTTGGTACATATATTCATGATTTTATGAGAATTTATGAGTTTAGGGAAAACCATATACAACCTCAGTTATTTCAGATTTTGGGGAGGTAGTTAAGATAGCATTTACAAACAAGAATACAAGAGAAATATGAATATCCAAGAGAAATCTTGACTCCCTGCACTTAGATTTTATTTAACATATCTAATGCTAACCATGTGCTAGGCATTATTCTAGGCACTTAAAATACATACTTAATGCTCTTGTCTAGGAGTTGGCAACATTTTTCCTCAACAGGCCTAAGAGTGAATATTTTAAGAGTATGTGTGTGAGACAGGAGGCACTAAGGGTTTCAGTAGCATGTTCTTCTTTGTTTCTTTGGGTTTTATTTTGATAACCCTTTAGAAGTGTTAATATTATTCTTAGCCTAGGCTGTCACAGGATAGATTTGGCCCTTAGCTATAATTTGCTATGGTTCTTGATACCCCTAAGGTATTATCCCCATTTCAGATTTAAGAAGGCTGAGACAGAGAGAACTTGTGACTTGGCTAATTTAAGCAGCTTGGAATGATCCTGGCTCTATGTTTTTTGTTATACTGTGCATAATGACCTTACTTTCAAAAAAATCACTGCTCGGGTCTTAATTATGTTCCCTTCATATAATCAACCTGATGCAAATGTATAATAAACTCCAGAAAATTTAACCAACTCTCATAAGAGAAATATGAAGATAAGCAATGCTAAATCAAGAAATAAAATATGAGTCCTACTTTGTGAGTTTAAAAGATTTGGCATTACATCCATTACCTTATTAATATCCCAAAGAACCAGTCTGCTTTTCCGCTTTGCAAATTCATAGGCAGTCAGCCTGCCTATTCCATGCCCAGCTCCGGTAATGAGAACAATCTCTCCAGCCACAGATTTTCTCCTTCGGGGAAGGAAAAACTTCACCAATGACTCCAAGTAGGAGTAGATGATGGTGACCAGAAGCAGGAGGATATCCAAGACAATGTTCATGGCTTAGCTCTACCCTCTTCCTCTGGCTATCTTTGTGTAGTCCTCAGAATGAGATGGCCTCTGCACAGAGCACCAGTGAAGACCTGTGTGCCCAGGTGTCGACAGCAGAGCTAGATGAGGAAGGCTTTTGTGTTCTGATGAGTCAGAGCCACCTCTTGAGTTTTTGAAGTGATGCCAGTTGCTAGCAAAAGCTTAGCACAGATCAAGGGAAAATGATCTTTGGTCATGTTTGTCTTAGAGCTGTTGTGTACCATGTTTCAACATGAAATTTAACCTCTAGAAGTAATTTTAGAGGTGAAAGATAATAGCCTGGTATCTCTCTGTAAATTGAGTGTGTGTGTGTGTGTGTGTATTTATTTTTTCAGAAGAGAAAAGGAGAAAGTAAGATCATTATCTCAGAAATTAAAACATGGGTCAGTGAAATGTAGTGGTTTTGATGTTATTCACAAAATTTCAGCATTAATACTATATTTCAGCTAGCTAATCATCTTACATATGATTTTCATTTCTCAGAAAAACTTCTGAGGTTGAGGGAGATTTTAGGTTATGTAAGACAATCAGTTCCCTTTATTATGATATTTGAAAGATCATTTGACCAGGTGTTAGAAGTCTTGACATCTGACATCTGTTTTAGTTCAGGTAACTTTAACAAATTACATAAACTTATGTTGGCTTATAAGCAGTAAAAAATTATTTCTCACTGTTTTGGAGGCTCTGAAGTCCAAGATTGAGGAAATGTTAGGTTCCAGAAGAGTCTATGTCTAGTGAGGACTGGCTTTCTGGTTTATAGACTGCTTTCTTTTCACTATGATCTCACAAGGCAGAAAGAGGAAAGGAACTCTCTATGTTCACTTTCTCAGGGCCTCATCCTACTGGCCAAGTCCTCATGATCTAATCACCTTCAAAAGGTCCTATTCATAATACTATCATATCACATGGGGGTTATGCTTTCAACATACGAATTTGAGGGGAACACATTCAGTCTTTAGCAACTTCCTAGCCTAGTGAAAGAACTCTTGTCCATCAATAGATGAATGGTATGAGATACATAAACACACACACACACCATATATGTACATATATATGTATATATATATATGGTATGCACAATGGAATATTATTCAGCTTTTAAAATGATAAAGGACTTTTTCTTTTCTGGAGGCTAAGACAACAGATTGGCTCCTGGACAAGTTAGCAAGCCCCTGTCTCAAAAAATTTCTAGAGATGATGTAGCTGAGTAGATTGAACTTCTAGGTTCAATCTTGGATCTAATTCCCAGTAATGAGAGAAAAAAAAGGAAGGAAAAACACATGCTACAACATGAAGGAAGCTCAAAGACAATATGCCAAGTCACATAAGCTAGACACAAAAGTACAAACATGGTATGATTTCACTTATAAAAAGTGCCTAGAGTAATCAAGTATATAGAGATAGAAAGCAGAATGGTGGTGGCTAAGGGACGCAGGTAGGGAGCATGGGGTGTTACAGTTTCAGTTTGGGATGATGGAAGTTCTGAAGGTGGGTGGTGGCAATGGTTGTACAGCAACAGGGATGCACTTCATGCCATTGAACTGTGCGTTTAGAAATGGTTAGAATGGTACACTTTGTGTTGTGTATGTGTGACTTTAAGTAATCCCTTTTATTTTTTCTCTGTTTTAGTTTCCTTTTCTGGAAAATATAGATAAAGCTCGCTTTACCCAATACAGACCTTTTCCCCACATCACAATGTCAACCTTCCTTTACACAAGGCAGTTATAAGGATCAAAGAGAGAGCATACATATGAAATGGCTTTACAAGTAGCTTGCTAAGTTGCCCAGGCTGGCCTTAGGCACTTGGGCACTTGTGTCATTCTCTTACAACCCTCTTGTCTTAGCCTCCAGAGTAGAAAGGTTCCTTCATTTTAAAAGTTGAATAATATTCCACTATTTATGTACTGTACCATTCATCTGTTGATGGACAGGAGTTCTTTCCACTCTTTGGGATGGTTACAGAAATGAAATAATAGTAATAGTGTTACTATTACTATTGAGCTCATGTGTTAGTGCAAGAAGGTTTAGAGGAGAAATATTGGAGAAATATTAACCCAATCGGTGATTTAATTCCCTGATAGGGATTAACTGAGTGGTAACTGAGGTGGGAGGGTATGGCTGGAGGAAGTGGGAATTGAGGCATGGCTTTGGGTATATTTTTATCTGTCAAGTGGACTCTCTCTGCTTCCAGATCACCATGTGAGCTGCTTCCCTCTGCAGCACTCTTCTTCCACAATGTTCTGCATCATCTTGAGCCCCAAGAAATGGAGCCAGACATCTTTGGATAGAGACCTCTGAAACTGTGAACCCTCAAATAAACTTTTCCTCCTCTACAGTTGTTCTGTTGGATCTTTTAGTCACAGCAGCAAAAAAGCTGACTAAAACACATAGTAATGGGCTGAATTTATTAAGCACACACCATATGCCAGGGACTATGAATATTTAATCCTCACAATATATAATTGAGGTGGAAACCATTAAAATCTGTATTGTATAGATGAGGAACTGATATTAGGGCAAATAAGTAACTTGTTGACAGTTACATGACTGGTAAGAAGTGGAATGAAAATTTAAGCCCAGAAAGTCTGATTCTGAAGCCCCAACTTGTAACTTAACAAGTTTCTGAATTAGCGCTGCTTTTGTACTACAGGGTACATGAGTGCATATCTGAGAGATTTTTTTGATTGCCACAAATCAGTCATGCTACTGTCATCTAGTGGGTAAAGGCCAGGGATGCTGCAACATCTTACAATGCATGGGACAGTCCTGTGCATTGTTTTGTTTTGTGTTTTTGTGGGGTTGGGGATTGAACCCAGGGTCTCATGCATGCTATGCAAGTGCTGTACTGTTGAGCCACATCTTTAGCCCCGTCCTGTGCATTAAAACAGAGAATTATCCAGCCCCAAATTTTAGTAGTGGTGAGTCTGAGACCCTCTGACCTATGCTATACCATTTTGCATCGGAGAGAGTATAATTGGTTAAGTTTGAAACTCGAGTATGTGTACACACAGATGCACACACAGATATGTGTATATATGTACATATAAGTGCTTGACTATTCGGCATGCAGTTTTGCAGTGTTATTTATATAAACTCTTAAATATTAACATGGGTAGGTTAGATTAATTCTCATGCTGGGCTGCAATGCAGAAATCTGTTTTCAGGTTGAGTGTCTCTAAAGGCAACAGTCAGTTTGCTCAGAGGGAGCTAGACCAGAGGACAACACCATCTAAATCCGTATGCTACTGATATACATCTGAAAAACCGTTTAAAAATTTATAGAGTCTAGATTATTTTGTTTCTGGGGTATTTGTGTTATCCAAGAAATAAGAAACACCAAGAAAGTGAAAAACAATATTTTTCTCAAATAGTTTGGATGCTTAAAACTTTTTGTCTATGAGATTACCTAATGAAACTTGGGAGGCTGAGGCAGAAGGGTCATTAGTTCAAAGCCAATCTCAGCAACCTACTGTACCCTGTCTAAAAATAAAAAGGGCTGGAGATGTGACTCAGGGCAAAGCAATCCTGGGTTTAATCCCTAGTACCACAAAGGTGGGAAGAGAGAGATATTACCTGGTGAACTACCATTTTTGTTTTCTGTTCCTCAAATATATAGGTTCCTATATACTTCCTTCAATAATGCTAGAAATATACAATCTACTCCCTGTTCCCTGCCCTCCCTACCTAATTTTTGGAGACATTTTGTTTGTATGTCTTTATGACACCATTAGCTTCATTTTAACATATTTTAATAATAAAAATGTTTAGTTTACTTTAATCATGTTTTTAGGTCAGTTTTTTTCTTCTGATATCAGTGAAGGTAACTTGAATTTGTCATTCATTTTCTTCATATCACATTTTAGGATGTTATTCTCAAGTAAAATTTTCTCAATTAAGCTAAAATCATCTATAGTATTTAGAATTTTATTAAACTCAAATACTTTCTGAACTCTGCCTTTTCCTTTTCCCATTGAAATGTCTGCTGGTGGTACAGTGGAGATATTTCAGGAACTTAGCTATGTGTCTGGAGTTCAGAGGGAGGATCTAGGCTGGAAAAAGAAATGTAGGGATGGTGACTGGTATGTGTATGTGTGTGGTGGGATTTTGGTGAGGTAGGGATAACTCCAGGCTTTTGGCTTGGGCACTTGTAAGTGTCATTCTCTATTAGGTAACACAGATGAGGTACAGGAGATGTTAAACTTTGCATATGTTGAGTTGAAGACATTTACTTAACTGGAACTGGAGATGATATAGATTATGTAGTCTAATTTAATTCTTTTATGGATGAGGAAATGGAAGTTCAGGAACAGCTAGCTTACAAGAGATTTCCCAGGGCATGTTCTGCAGTTTGAGGCCACCTGAAATTGTAGGGAAGACTATGTAAGTAAAAAATACCTCTAGGTCACTGAATCTGGGCTTGACTTAGTCATCCTAGATATCAAAACAAAAAAACCCCACAACTTTTTGTAGTCATATTGGTGCTCAAGCCAAGTGAAAATTCCTGCCTACTTTGGGGAAGAATTTAGTGTCCAGAGTGGGTTAACACTCTCCCAATATTGATTTATATTTATTTTGATTTCAGGAAACTTTAGACTGTGATGATAATAGGAATAGGCTAGGCTGGGCCTTTTTCAGGTGGAATAATTGGGCATCTGCATTGTAGCATTTATTGCATCTTAAAATGGTTGAATAGTTTGTTACTGTTGTAGATTCCTACTTGTGATTTTAAAATATTGTTTGAATTCCAAGGAAAGTTTGGGTAAATGGAAGTAGGGTAAATGGAAGGTGCTTAGAACAATAATTCAACTCTCTGAGAATCCCAGTGAGGCTCTATGATAGGTCAGTAAGTCGCGATTTTCTATCCAGAGTTTGATTTCTAATTAGCTACAGAATTTTAGGTAGGTTGTTTCAACTTCTCTGGGATATGATTATCCATAAAATGGGGATAAGGGGGTCTACCACACAGAATTGTCAAAGGAAGCACATTTGGTTCTTGATCATTGTTTCCCTTCTTCATAATAACATTGAACCATTTAGCCAGCAGCCAAGTTGGTGTTGAAGATGTACTAAGGGTCAGTTTTAGATTTTCCACTCTTTCTAATCCCAGTTCCCAATAAAAAGACTACTTTCTGTCAAGTGAGAATGGTGGCCTGGGGTTGGGGGTGGGTGGTGGGAAAGCCTGGGAATGTTCTCAAAGGAAGAAGAAAGAGGCCAGTAAGTGTAACAGTCCTGTGGTAAGGTTCCAGAAGGATGTCAAGGATTCAAAGGAAGGCCTTGGGGTTTGTCGAGGGACACTGGGTTTCTGACTGCAGGCAGAAGAAGTCTGTACCTCAAAAAAGAGAGCTGTGACTGTCAAAGGAGTCTTTCTCAATTTAACTAATGACAACATAAACCTCTTTGGGTGTGACCCTTAGAAGTTCTGATGACTCAGATGGATTTTCTCATCTAACTATTGAGAGGTAGATTTCAAGTTAGGCTTAACTTCATTCAAATAACATTTAAATGTTTTCAGACTTTGAGCCTCAGGAGTAATTGCTTAATGTTGGTAAATTAGAATAAGCTTTTAAAAAATGCAGAGAACAAAATCAAGAACCTCCATCAACAAATCTGTTTCTTTCCTGCAGAGTGGGGCTCCAGACTCAAAGGCTCCTTTTCTGGGTTTCTACATCCACTGCCACATCCACAGCTAGTTCAAGTCCTTCTAACAATCCTACTGCACAGGATTGCCATGGGGTTAAATGGCAAACTGTGCCTGACATATGGTTAACATTCAATAAATGGGATAGACTACCATTCTGTCATATAATATCCAAAGAAGAATGCTTATTTCTCATCATGGTTAATGTTAAAGTTCATCCAAGTAATTTCTGATGAGTGTTTTAGGAGCCAAGACATATTTATTGGGAAAAGGGGAATACTATCAGTATACTTTGGTGTATGCTAAATGATCTTACTGAAGTTTCCTAAAGGCTTTCTCTTAGCTTACTTCATTGGCAGGCAAGCTGATACAGGTATTAACTTAACAAATCTATTTCTAAGTGAGTTAGAAGCTTACTGTATTTACTGTATAAGGTAATTTATGGAAAAGAGGGAGAAACATAATGTGGAACAATGCCTTCTGAGAAATCTTGTAGAATCCATAGCACAACTTGCCTTAAACAGATTACCATGATTCTCATAATTTGCATTGACACTGATGAGATGACTTGTTGAATAAGTGAAGCTTTTAGCATTTGACATGTTATATAAACATTATTAATATGGATAAAAATCTATTACCTTGACATTTCTGAGCTTAAAATTTGCTCATTTGCTACATTCCTCGGGGATCAGTGGTTCTTTCATGTTTTCTGAATATAACCATCTGATATAAAGATCAACAATATTTATTTCATGTACATGTGGCCGAGGCAGTCAAAAAATATTTTTCTTTAGTAGGTCCCCAACAATCATACTTATTTTTTCCATTTAAAGGTCTAAACTTACAGTCTGATCTCATTGAGCTTCATACTTAAGAAATTTCTAGACACTTTAAAAAGAGACCTTTTATCATGATTGATTTTCCTTTAATTTGAAGGTTAAACTATGTGGTGTTTAAGACAAAAAGATGGAAACAACAAAAGTTGATATTTGGCCCAATTTATTATTGTTGCATTTATAAGTACATTCTCCCAATTCTCTGCCTTAAATCCCGGTGATGCTTTTAAATTTGTAACACGTATCCATCTCTAGTTTCTTTATGCTGAAATGTTTGACTTCAAAATGTGAAGCATGTCTCAGGAAATAGTGGTAACATGTAGGATGCAACACTTGAAAGATCACAAAATTCACTGTGAAATGCTACTAGACATGTAACCCTTCATTATATCTGGAGTTTGAAATTATGATTTTATACAGAATAGAAAAGGATATATGCCAGTTATATAAAATGTAATGCAATTAAAAATATGATATCTTAAACATTTATACTACAAATTTTGAAAACCTGTAGATGAGTCACAAAATCTGAGAAATTATTGTGATGAAATTGCTTTTGTTCTTTTCTCCTCATTTTCCATAAGGTCAACTTTTAAGATCTATGTCTGTATTCCATGAAGTTAGTTTTTACCTACAGAACAAGTGGTAATAAGCCAGTATGGCATGGCCCCCAAAGGTGATATTGAGGAAAATAGGATAATAAGGGAAAATGATTTAAAATATTAAAGTTTTTATTATTATTAGATGAAATCAACTGAAACCTGGTAAATAAGTTTTTAAGAAAATCAGGTTCTTATTGTTCTTTTACTTTATATCCAATAACTGCATCAAACTTAATTTTTACTCTTTTTTTTAAAATTTCCCGGAAACGTTGAGGTAAGAACCTAGAAGAAAGATACATAAAAATAATTAGGAAATAAACATTAAGTGCATTTGCAAAATATCTTCTTTTAAAATACTTTAATTTCTCCTGAATCAGGTCATGTTCCTCTTAGATAAGATTAAGAACTTTAACTCTGAGTTTGTATTATATATTTTTTCCTATTAAATTCATTTCCTTTTCAAAAGGGTAGGAGTGACCTGAATATTTTTTGTAAATATACATATACATGTACAAACACACATACACACATATACATATATATACACATATGTATATACACATATGTACTTATCTTTGAAGTTTATATTTATTTTTGAAATAAATATACTCCTATGTTTTTCAGAATATCTAAGGGAAGAGGCATGAAGAACAGAATAATTGAGATACTAAAGGGTTAAAAATAGAAACATGACAATGAAAAATAAGTGAGAATAGAAGCTAATTTTATACTTTATAATTCAGAATGTTACTTAAATGTTCCACTAAAGATTGGGGAAATAGAACTGCTAAACAGAAAGGCAGCCAATGCACTTAGTTTTGAGAATACTGATGAACAAATTAATTGACCTTTGAGTTTAAATCCCTCACATGTAAATGGAAAAATTAATCTCTCTCTCCCAAGTGTTCCGTGAGGAATCTTTTTTTAAAATTGTTTTTAGTTGTGGATGGACACATAACCTTTATTTATTTATTTGTTTGTTTATTTATTTTTATGTGGTGTTGAGGATCGAACACAGTGCCTCACACATGCTAGGCAAGCACTCTACCATGGAGCTACAACTCCAGCCCTCCTGTGAGGAATCTAGTGTTGATAAAAAATGTATTGAACAGTGATAGATATGTAGTATGTCTCATTTCCCAACATATAGTTAAAAGAATATTCAGGAGCTTGTAATATTCCAATGTGCTTGAGAGAAACAGAATTTTAAGTCACCGTAATATACAGAGATCTGACAGACAGCATTAAAATAGGGTTTGGAAATTGAATAGCCAGCCCTCATGGGGGGGAATTAAGGCAATGACAGTAATTGTAGTTGTAATAATAATAGTAAATAGCAGCACATAACATTCATTGAGTACTCATAGTATAAATACAGAGTACTTTAAAATGTTTTATTTACTCATCTCAGCCTCAAAAAGTCCTACTGTTTTTTCCATTTCATAGAGGAAGAAACTGAGCTTCAAAGAAGTTCAGTAACTGATCTGTGTTTCTGTTGACAGCAAGTCCCAAACACAGCTTCATTCAACTCCGGAGTACAAACTTTGTTAAAGTTCTAGGAATCAGAATGACTTTAGTGCTTTCTATGTGCCAGTCACTTTTCAAAGTACAGGGGATATAGTGATGAAAAATTGGCAAATTTTTCTCTCCCAGAGAGTTACATTCTTAAGGGCCATAACACTGAGTGCTTATTTATGCAATGAGACACACACAATGCTAAAAATAGGTTCTCACTCATTTCTCATCAAGGACACCTGGAGCCTTATACCTAAATGTCTAGGACATATTCAACCATGGCTTCTAGCAGAAAGGGCTAGAAAGATTGACACATGTCATCCGTTAAATATGTAATTCTTTTGGTATTCTAGATCATTAATTCTCAAAGTATAATCTTTAGACCAACAGGTAACTTCTGGTAGCAGTTATCTGTTAAAATACATATTTCTGAGTCCCAACTCAATTATCCCATATTAAAATTTTTAGAAGTGAGATCCAGGAATCTATTTTTAAATTTCCCTAGTGATCCTGATCTCCACCAACTTGGAGAAGCCTGAAGTTAGGTACTGGCAGCAAGAGGTTTCTTCTTCCAGTCAACTCAAGGCTCCTCTGCAGTTTCCCCTACTTACCTGAACAGCCTCACTGCCACACTGCTGTCTCAGGTGAGTGAGTCATGACAGGGCATATGTCATGATGAGGGAGTCTTTAAGCCAGAGGTTTCCAACATGGGCTGACATTAGTAATCCCCCAGAGAGTTGCTACATCTCTGAAAGCTAGGCCCATCATGGATCTTAAGGAGCAGGTCTCAGGCATCAGCATTGTTTAAAGCCCCCAAGTGAATTCCAATGTACTCCAAAGTTGAGTGCTATTGCTCCAAAGGAGGGCTTCTGGGATTTTAATATGTGTACAAATCATCTGGTATCATAGAAAGTTCTCATTCAAGAGATCAGGAGATTCTGTATTTCTAACAAACTTCCCAAGACACTGATGGAGGTAGTCCATGGACCCCACTGGAAGTAGTAAAGCTCAAGGATCTCCAAAATGATAAAAGATCATTTAGCAATTCCTATGCTTCACTATGATTTCCCACAAAATAAAAGGTGAATGATATCTGAGAATGAATATCTAAAACCTAACTAGGGTCTTCTTTTATCTCATTGCCCTATGATTTTTCTATGTGAAAATGCTTTAAAATATCCTTCATAGTCATTCATTTGTAAAACAAGACTTCCAGAAATAAACATTTTTTAAAAAACAAAATGAATGTAAAAACATGTGGACATGATTCAGTTGGTTTACTCAATGGTTATACCAATCTCACCTACCTGATTAACCTGTGTGGTTTTTAAAAAAAAAAATTGATAGAATCTTTGAGTCTATTGTTTTTTCTTAATTTAACTCTATTTAATTACACTTTATCAACTGTCTGGTTTAAAATATGAATTAAAAACATGTAAGAGATAAATGTTCACTTCCAATGCTGACAAACTTAACTGTTACTTACTTTTCCAAGATAAGTAAAAAGTTTAGAGAGGAGGGAACCAAAATCATCCTTTTCTCAGTCAGGATCCCATTCATTAGCTTGTCTACCACTTCCTCAGGTTCCAGGGTGGGTCCTAAACTGAAATCAGAGGCAGACTTTAGAAACAAAACATTCACTAAGGTTTCAGTTTTGGCTTAGTGTTAAATAAATGAAATTACTAGATGACTCAACGTAACTATTCTGTATCAGCTAGTTTATCAAAGGTGCTCAGAAATTGCAGCTACTTTATCATTAATAAAAACAACCATTTATTTAGTACTTATTAGGTACGATACATTGTGCTAGACCTTTACATTTGTTATTTAAGTTTTACAACACCTTAGTCATACTGTAAACTTTATTTTATGAATGATAATTATAGAAGCAACTAGGACTCAAAAATAAGTTAGCTATGCTAGGACTAACAAGTTCACTTCTAAATCTTGGGGAAGAAGTCAGATACTATTGTACAAGTTTTGTTATTATACTAAGTATCTTTATTGAATGAAGTCTAAAGTTTCAGAGGAATTAAAATATAGTTATTCCCCTGGCTCTACTTTCTTGATCATCCCATGGAACTTTTACATTTATTAGGTCTTGATTCACTTTTCAGCCTTGTTTCTTAGTTCCATGTCACACACCATCACTGTGTAACCACCCTGCATCACAGACTAGCAAGTTGTCCCTAAAATGTGGCTTTTCACCAATCCCAAAAAACCAAAGCCTGAATGTTCACCCTGATACCTGATGCTAACACGCAATAAGGGGAATGTAGGGAAGAATAGAAGTGCTTTGGATTAGACAAATGGGAATGAAGGGAATGGAGAGGGGATGGGAATAGGAGATAGCAGAATGAAGCAGACATAAGTTTCCTATGTTCATATATGAATACATGGCCAGGGTAACTCCAGGTCATGTACAATGACAAAAATACTCCATGAATATTCCACATATGTAGAATATGTCAAAATATACTCTACTGTCAGTATAACTAAAAAAACACAAATTTTTAAAAGTGGCTTTCAAGTCTGGGTGTTAGAGTTAAGATCACTTAGGGAGGATTGTTGTCATAAGAGTTTGTCAGTTTTTAATATTTTGTTAATCACTTACAAAAAGAGACAAATAATTAAATGTACTCATGAAACTTGCCAATGTCACCAAACTGAGAGGCTAAGATTTTGGGGAAGCAGATTCTGAATGTGTATAATTAGTTAAAAGAAGTATGACAAAAAGTATTATATGAAGTTCTCTAGAAATAAATACATAATAGTGCATTTAAGAGGGAAAAAATAATGGAACTGAGCCCGCGGGGAATGCTTCTTGGAGCCTACTCTTATCGGAGCTTACACCGAGCACGGAGCGGCCGAGTTCCGGCTCCTGGAACTGCCCTGGCCCAGGGCTAGGAGCCCACGGAAACTGCTTCTCAGTCCGGGTCCTGCTGAGGGCCGGTCAGGACTCACCCGTTGCTTTGGTTGCCCGGCAAGGGGAACGAAATGCTGCCATTCGCATAGGATACCAACATGGCAGAGATCTGATGTCATCAGAAAGCGGCGGAGGAGAGAACTTCATCAATACCAGCGGCGACAGAAACAGTTGGTCTCCTGGTAGGGGGGGTGAGGCACAGACACCCGAGTCTCCTCAATTTGTCGTTGAGCCAGAGGGGAGGAGCCGGGCCGCCGCCAGCGCCCGGAGCAGGCCCAGCGGCTCGCCAGCGTGGTGACC
>NW_026000119.1:11506310-11542240 GCF_001458135.2 Marmota marmota marmota | reverse complement strand
GGTGGAGGATGGGAAAGGCAGCGGAGCACAACAGACACTAGTATGGCAATATGTAAATCAATGGATGTGTAACTGATGTGATTCTGCAATCTGTGTATGGGGTGAAGGTGGGAGTTCATAACCCCCTTGAACCAAAGTGTGGAATATGATATGTCAAGAAATTTGTAATGTTTTGAACAACCAACAATAAAAAATTTTTAAAAAAAAGAGGGAAAAAAATAAGTTGTAAAGTAAAATTTGGACTACCGAGAAGTGTAGCTTTGTACATGGTAACTGAATCACAAAGGAGAAGACAACTTAAAAACCCATGATACAATCTTTCATTCTCAGTCATTTATTAGAAGGCCATGTTTACCATGGGACCCTGAAACAATAATATTATTTATGAAAAGTTTGGAAACTAAACAGGAGAGGAAATATAAAAATTAGATGGATGTTTTTTGGCCCAGTGAAGGCAAAAGTCAAAGGCAAATGGAAGCTTGAACAAACTAAGCAGTCCTTTAGCTAGTGGTGTAGGCCAGTATGTGTGCCATGGAGGATGAATCCAGAAACTGAAGCTTATTTCGCCCTGAAAAGCAAATTCTTTGTAGCATATTGCTACCAGCCTTCCACATTCGCAAGTTCCCTGAAAGCTCATAAACACCTGTGTCCACAGCATAGCTGTGGCCTTGCTAACCCCCCAATCATGTGGTGTTGCACTGACTGATCTTTTCTTAGTGACCTGCTCTCTTAAAGTTCTTAGTATCTTTTCTTTGAAATGTAATGACTGTCTAATATCATTTTAATTAATTAATTAATTAATTAGATACTGGGATTGAACTCAGGGATGCTTTACTACTGAATTACACTCCTGTCCTATTTATTTCTTTAAAATTATTTATTTATTTGAATTTGTTTATTTAAATAATCTCACTAAGTAGCCCAGGCTGTCCTTGAACTTGTGATCTGCCCGCCTTAGCCTCCCTGAGTTGCTGGGATTATAGGCATGCAACACGACACCCAATATCTTGACTTTAAAAGAACTAAAAGACAATAAATATATGAAAAATTTTCAATGTCTCTAGCAATCAGGGAGATGCAACTTGAAACTACATTAAGATTGCATCTCACTCTAGTCAGAATACAAATAGTAAATGCTGATGAGGATGTCGGGGGAAAGGTACATCCATACATAATTGGTGGAACTGTAGGACAGTACAACCACTCTGGAAAGCAGTATGGAGATTCCTCAGAAAACTAGGAAGGAACTGCCATATGATTCAACCATCCAACTCTTCACTATTTATCCAAAAGAACTAAAATCAGCACACCATAGTGATACAGTCACTTCAATGTTCATAACAGCACAATTCATAATAGCCAAATTATGGAACCAGCCCAGATACCTGTCAATAGATCAGTCAATTAAGAAAATGTGGTTTGCATACATGATGGTTTTACTCAGACATAAAAAAAAGAATGAAATTATGGCATTTGCTGGTAAATAGATCAAAATGAAGAACATCATGTCAAGTAAAAATAAGCCAGACTCAGAAATCAAGGGTTGAATGTTTTCACTCATATGTGGAAGCTAGAGCAACACAAAGAAAAGAAGGTGGGTTGGGTTGGGGTCAGGTATGGTAAAGATATAGGAAAGATCAATATAGTAGGAGATCAGGAGGGATGGGAAAGGGGAGGAAATGATGAAATGAATCTAACACATTCCTGCTGTGTGTACCTATAAATATGCCACAGGGAATTTCACCTTTTGTATATGCAGAAATAACAATAAAAAATAAATCAATAATGAGCAAAAGGGAGACAAGCAGAGTAGAGGAAGAATGGGGGGAGGAGGAGGGGAGGGAAAGCGAGGGAATGGGGATAAAATAAAATTTCATGCATGTTTGCAAAATTATAATGCTCTAATTTTTTTAAAAAGGGCCAAAAGAAAAGGCTTTTAGAAAAAATTCTAAATTTTTTTTGGTAGAATAAGATCTTTGTTTGGTAGAATAAAATCTGTTGGTAGAATAAAATCTTAATCACTTAAATGTCAGAACTTGGAAACATTTTCCCCCAACATTATAATGTCAACCAGAATTGCAAATCCTATTAAACAAATGTTCATAATGGATTTTGTAGAAACTATACAAAACCACTTGGGCCAATTTGTTTGGGTGGGGAAAAAGGGCACATGTAGGGGAGGAGGAATATTTAGGCAGGAGAGAGTTACAAGGTCTGTTTGATTATCTACTTTATCAGCTAAGTAGCTGAGTAACCTGGGGAAAACATTTCAACTCAGTTTTTGTTTTTGTTATTTCTTTATTTGAAAAACAGGGATAAGGCAGTGGAATGGTGGTAAATGTTTAAAAAATGACACTGGCAAAAATCCCAGTTTTGTAGTACTTTCTGATTTCCACAGTATACCTACTCACTATGGCTGACTTTAAGCTACCACCATGACATTACTGAATGAAAACAGGCCAGCATGGAAATACACGTATTAGCACTTGATACAGCTATATAAATGCCACTTAATTTTTTTCTTTTTGGGCACAGGACACTGAACCCAGGGCTTCACATACTAGGTGAACGATTTCCCACTGAGCACATTCCCAGCCCACCAAAATGTCTTCTTATACACTATCTTCTTTTTATGATGCTATTCAGTAAAAACTAATGCCTTCCTGTGATACACACACACACACACACACAAACACTTAAATATCTAAAGAAAAAACAATTCGAGTATATATATTACGGGTAGAAGAGGTGTTTTAAAACTTGTAGCTATCAAAAAATAATCAGAACACTCTATTATACCTAATCTAACAAATTCAGATTATACTACATTGTTTAAATCATTAATTGAAAAGCAAGAAACAACTTAATTCAGCAAAAAATTAAATCACAATTGCTTGTTCCCCTAACAACAGAGTCCCAATGTATATGAAGAAAATCTTTTAGAATTAAAGTAAGACACAGTTTTGACAATGACAGTTGGAGAATCTCTGCTTTCAACAATGTATGTAATAAGCAAACAGAAGATTAGCAGGAAACAGAAGACTTCAGCAATATCATAAATCAAGTAGTTCAACCAGACAGATATAAAATACTCCACCTAGCAACACAGAAAACACTTTCTTCTCAAGAGCATATGAACAGATCAGACAGATGATATTTCAAATTGTAACTTGGCTTCTTTTTTTTTTTGTAACTTGGCTTCTTATTAGCAGTATGACTTGAGAACAATTATTTAGTATCTTTGAATTTCATACAAAAATGTGGATAATAATGTTCCTTTTTATCTAATCTGTAAGAATTAGTACATGTTGTAAATAAAAAAATAAATATTAAGAACTTAAGGGGCTGGGGATGTGGCTCAAGTGGTAGCGCGCTTGCCTGTCATGCGTGCGGCCCGGGTTCGATCCTCAGCACCACATACAAACAAAGATGTTGTGTCCACCGATAACTAAAAATAAATAAATATTAAAAATTCTCAAAAAAAAAAAAGAACTTAAAAAATAATAAAAAAGCATATGAACAATCCTTTCCAGAATAGACCACATGTCAGACCACAAGGCAAATTTCAATATGTTTAAAATGACTGAAATTATTCAAAGTATGATCTCTGGGTACAATAGTGAAATCAATACAACAAGAAAACTGGAGTCAGGTGCAGTGGTTCAGGCCTGTAATCACAGTGGCTCGGGAGGCTGATGCAGGAGGCTCCTGAGTTCAAAGCCAGCCTCAGCAACTTAGTGAAGCCTTAAGCAATTTAGCAAGACCCTGTCTCTAAAGAAAAAATTAAAAAGGAGCTGGGGATGTGGCTTAGTGGTTGAACACTCCTGGGTTTAATACCTGGAAACAAAACAAAACACAAAAATCAACCCATCAAATGGATTGATCCACTGATACAGTCAGAGCTCTCCTAATCCAGTGATTTCACATCTGAACATTACTGCATTGCCTTACACATTAGCTTTTGGGGGGCCATTCCAGATCCAAAGTTCAACATTGTTTAAGGAAGAATTAATACCAAACCTTCTCAAATTCTTCCAAAAAAGTAGAAGATGAGGAAACTCTTCTTAATCCATTTTATGAGGTCAGAATTATCCTGGATTAAAGTTGACCTAAAACATCACAATAAAACTACAGACTAATACCTCTTTGAATACAGATGGAAAAATCTTCAACAAAATACTAGCAAATTAAGTCTAGTATTATATGAAAAGCACTGTACCAAATGAGATTTATTCCAGCAATGCAAAGTGGCTCACCATACAAAAATTGATATTTGAAACAGTTGTAACTTAGTGAGGCCCTACCACTATGATGAGAGAATAAATTTGGACAGTCTTTTCAAAGGACAAATCTATAAAAAAGTAAACATGTAAGAACATGCTTTTTTTTTTTTTTTTTTTTTTGCACCAGGAATTAAACCCAGGGGCACCTTACCACTGAGCTACAGTTTGAGACAGGTTCCCCAAGTTCTCATCAAATTGCCAAGGGTCTTGCTAAATTGCTGAGTCTGGCCTGGCACTGGACTTGTGATCCTCCTGCCTCAGCCTCCCTAGTTGCTCAGATTTCAAGTGTGCACCACCATGCCTGGCAAAACACATTTTGAGTCAGCCATTCCATTCCAAAAAAACAATCATAACAAAATGGATGGAAAAGTGAGCAAAGATACATACACACACACACACACACACACACGCATCTATCTATATAATACATAGACACAACACACATCTATGTAGACGTACATACACATACAAAGATATACATTTATTATCTAAGTGTCCATCAAACATTGGCATGCCAACATGATAAGAAATAAAGCAAGGTAATTATGTAACAATACAGAAGTCAAAGAGACCGTTTATAGAACAGCATATTTCCAGATACAGGAAAAAATGATGCATTAAAATAAGGAAATCATTAAATTGAAAAACTGTAACTGGAAACTGAATTTTTTAATAAAGTGGTTATCTCTGGGAGAGGAGTATTTATAAAAGGGCCTTTTTCTTATAGTATTTAAATTTTGTTTACTATCATGATACATTATCAGAAAAACAATAAGGATGTTTCCAATAAACATTTAACATGCATATTAAAACGATGAGTCTCGGGAGGAATTTTTCAATTAAAATTTATGTGAAAAATACAGCTATTAGTAGGGCATTTGGAGTCAGAGAGACCTATGTAGGAATTCCAGTCAGTGTGACCTTCAGCAGTTTTCTCAAATTTTCCAAGTTTCAGTCTCTGTCTAAAAAAGGTATGAAAAGAACGCTATAGTTTGGATATTAAGTATCCCTCAAAGGTTTGTCTATTAAAGGTTGGTCCCAAGCTTGCTGCCACTTGATGGAACCTTAAGAGGTGGGCCTGGTGGGAGGTCATTGGGAGTGTGCCCTTGGAAGAAAGAGCAGGCCTCAGCACCTTCCTCTTCTCTTTTGCTTCCTGGCCATGAGGTGAACAGATTTGCTCCACCAGGGGGCTCCCACACTGATGTGCCACCTCTCCAGTGGCTCAAAAGCAATGGGGCCAATTGGTCAGAGATGCTGGAATCTCCAAAACTGTGAGCCAAATATTTCTTTTCTCTTCATAATTGATTATCTCAAAATAAAATAAATCTTTTCTCTTTATAAGTGGATTATCTTGGTATTTCATTACAGTGATAGAAAGCTAACAAAAAGACTTACCTTTCAGAATTATTATGAGAACTAGAGCAGGAATAGGCAAACTATGATCAGGAGATCCAATCTAATTTTCCAGCGTTAGAGATCAGAGATACCTAGTAATGTTTCTATATTTATGTAAGGTACTTAGGAATGCTTCAAATATTTAGCAGGTCTTCAATAAATGTTCTAAAGAAAACTATTGATGGCTAAGTTTATGTAACAGAAATAATTCTTAGCTTTCAAAAAATTCATCAGAACACCCTGCTATATTTAATTTCCATAAACTCAGATTATGCTGTGCCGTAACCTTTATAGCAAACCAGTTTCTTGGCAGTGTATTAGAAGTATATTACAAAAACCAATAAACTTCATCTGGGTGTTTTTAAAGAGATCATGAAAGTTCCAATATTAATATAAAACCAATTATTTCAAATTCAGCCATTTTAAGCTTGGTTCAATTTTCTCTACTCAGAAGTTGAATCTCAGTTCTGGTATTTATGGGCAAATTACTTAATATCTCTAATTCTTAGATAATTCTCTTTCATTGAAGACAACTAACAAGGGCTGGGATGTAGCTCAGTGGCAAAGCGTCTGCCTTGCATTCGCAAAGCCCTGGGTTTGACCCCCAGTTCCAAAAAAAAAAGACAAAAAAAAATGAAGACAACTAACAAAGTATTACTATGAGATTTAATAAAATGACAGATTTTATTGACTTAGTGTTCAATTAGGGTACTTGCTCTCCTTCTTCTTAGAAGGATCAAATTTCTATATTAAAACCAACTCAGGACTGGGGCTGTGGCTCAGGGGTAGAGTGCTTGCCTAATGAGCGTGAGGCACCAGGCTCGATCTCCACAACCACATTAAAAAAAACCAAAAAACTAAATAAACAGAATAAAGGTATTCTGTCCATCTACAACTAAAAATATTTTTTAAAAACCCACCTTTTTTTTTGCACTAAAATAGGACCGGGGTTAATATATAAAAGCAAAATATCATATTGTTAAAGTATAAAAGGTACAACCTTAGGGCACATACCACATTACAAATTATTGATAGGCAAGATTTAATGGCTGCCCAACATCTGAAATTCTTTTAGTCTTTTCTTCAGGAGAAATCAAATATTAAAACACCCTTAAAATTTCAAATTATTCCAAACCGACAGAGTATGAATGATTCTACTCCTAACCTCAGACATAAAGGATCTTTCTGTATGAAGTGGCCCAGAAAGTTAGTGACTCTGATAAGAGTTCAAAAATTAAAAACCCATCTTTAGGAAACACTCTATTACCAGTTTACTGTAAGAAAGGACCATGAGCCAGGCCCTTACTACCCAGTTTTATATGCATATGACTATCAGGCTAGAATCATGTTAGCTTCTAGTCATGTTTTTAGTGAATTTTGTTGTAGTTGTGCTAACACAGTTTTGTCAAAAGAGGGCACTATTGCCTTGTGCAGACTTGTCCTGGGGGTAAGGTTAAAAATTCAGTTATGACTGAAAAAAAAAAAAAAAAATAGGGTATGTTTTTTAACTAATGAAATACAGTCTGAGGGAAAAAAAAAAAAAAACACCAAAAACAAAAACAGCTTCAAGTGTGTTATTTTAGTATCTAAATCCTGAAAATAACAGGAAATTGGCAAGCGGTATCTTCCACATCTGCTCAGTTTTAGTGAACTCTTAACCCTTCTACTCCTCTTCTTCAACTTCCTTCTCTGACCCAAAAAACATTTCTTTCCTTCTATTTTCAGGGTATAGTTAGGGTTTTCTGGTTAATAAAGATGAACTTTAGCACTAGCCTTCTCAAGTATGTATACTTATTTTGTGTTGAGATGGGATCTCACTGTGTTGCCCAGGCTGGTGTCAAAATTGAAGGCTCAAGTGATTCCCCACCTGCTCAGCCTCCTGAGGGTTGGGACAAGTGTGCACAGTCATGGCAAACTTTACTCTTATTTTCTAACAAAACTGTGCCTTAAAAATAGATATTAAGGACTACAGATGGATAGAATGACTTAAGATTTTTTCAACTTTGTGATATCCATCATAATAAACATCTGTCATATGCATCAGTGGAAACTATACTTTGAATTTTGGTCTTTCCCTGAGCTAGTGAGCGATATGCTGTATGATCCTCTTTCCTGAAGCTGGGTTAAATCTCCCTTTCAGTCATGTAGTCAGTCACAATCTTGAGGGGAAACAGTCGGTACTCTATGGTGTGCCATGTTTCTGAAATATGATATTTGGTAGGTGAGGTATATTATATGCTTTTTGATTTATGATATTTTCTACTTACAGTGGGTTTATTGGAACATAATACCATCATATGCTGGGTAGCACATGCACTTCATAGATTCTTGGGAACTTGAGAATTTTGGAGAGCTCCCAAATTTTTTCTTAATATAGGCTTTTCACTCTGCCTACCTGTAGAGGGACTTAAGCTAAGGTGTTAGTCAAATTTTTGTTGCTGTGACAAAATACCTGGGAAAATCAACTTAGAAGAGGAAAGATCTATTTTGATCGTGGCTTAGAGGATTAGTCCTTGATTGTTGGTTCCATTGTCTCTGGGCCTGAGGTAAGGTGCAATGTCATGGCAGAGGAAAGATGCTTAGCTCATGGCAGCCAGGAAGCAGAGAGAGGTTGAGGGGAAGAAGCCAGGGACAAGATATAGTCCCGAAAGGCATGTTACCCCAGTGCCTAGGACTCACCTACTATAGTTTCCACCACCACCTCTCAAAAATGCCATCAAATTATTAGTCGGTCAAAGGATTAATCCACTGATAAGGTCAGAACCCTTATAGTTTAATCACTTCAGGCTCCATCTTTGAACATTGTTGCATTGAGGGAATATTACTGATCCAAACCACAAAGGTGTATTTAAAATAGAACCTGCTGTCTCCCTAAGTGTCCACATTGTGAATATTTCTCATTAATTTTAAGTTTGTTTTCAGTAAGAACAGCTAAATTGGAGAAAAGAAGCACAAAGTTTGAGGGGGCAGAATAAAACTTAAAAATTAAATCTCACCAATGCAACGGAATAGAGAATCAAAAAGTATATCCAAGTAAATATGTGAATTTCTTCGATATAAATTTTAAATCAGTGAGGGAAATAATGCATTATTTAACAAATTAGTACAGAATAATTCATTAACTATTTGGGAAAAGTACACTGTGCCATAACCTTATTTCTCAAATAAAATAAATTTGGGTGGAGTAATGACTCAAATGTGAAAAAATGAAACCATAAAATATTTACTAGAAGGGCTTAGAGTGTAATTCAGTGGTAACACACTTGGTTAGAATGTGCAAGGCACTGGGTTCAATCCTCAGCACTGCTAAGAAACAAAAAAACAAACAAAACAAAAACAAAAAACCCATGACTGGATATTTTCATATTTTCACCTCATAGAACCTAAAGGCCATGAAGAGGAAAAAACAAACCTTAGAAATTTTAAGGTGAAATAGACTTAAAGGCAATAATAGCATTTGGTAAAAATACATATGTGACAGAAGTGACACACGAAAGGGCATTTCAAATGTATCAAGGACTCTATGTATTCATTTTAAAACTCTGTTGTTTGATAGAAAAAAGTGAGCAGAGATCATGAAACGGGCAATTCATATAAGAAGTCAAGTGACCACTTTGGTCAATTATCTGGATAAAATTAAAATGATTCTTCATGTATTGAACTGGCAATGATTAAAAAATAAGCAGAGGGCAGACTCATGAAAAAGTAGGGTCTGAGGTGTTCCCATTGCACTGTGGGTAGGAGTGCAAACTGCTACAACATTTTTGAAGGGGAGGTTTTGCGACATTTTGAAGGGGAGCAATAGGCATGAATATTTACAATCTGTATAACCTTTGACGCAGCAATGCTCTTTCATGGATCTACTTGAAGGAGATAATTACCAAGTATGAAAATATTTGTTAACAAGGATGTTCTTTACAGCTTTGCTTTGTTAAAAATCCAGAAAATTAAAAACCACACTAAAATTAACACTAGTGGCCCTTTTGTTCAATACAATTTTTGATAAAGGTTTGTATTCTATCAACATGAAAAGATGCCTAGAATGCATAATCAATATATTCATAAGTTCTATATTTATTGATATGAATAGATGCCCATGACATAACGCTGAGGGAAGTAGGCAGTTATTGCTTCCGAAACCTCATATGTAATATATGTCAGTTATTTAAAGTTTAGAAACTTATTCTGTACATACTGAGATACCTAGGAAGATGTTTATCATATACTGAGTGGTTTCTATGCATTAAGAAAATTTGAGAAGAAACTTTCTTATTTGTATTTTTCTATAATGTTGAAAAAATTTTTTAAAAAGTATTATGATTACAAAGACATTAAAGCTAGTTTTAAAGAAAGGAAACATTAAAAATTATACTCAGAGGGCTGGGGATGTAGCTCAGTGGGAAAGCACTAGCCTAGGATGTGCAAGGCCCTGGATTAAATCCCTACCATTGAAAAAAAAAATTAAAAATTATACTCAGAGCTTATCCTTTATTTTATTTTTCAATCAAGCAAAGAGTTTGGAAATTCAGTTTGGAAGATAATTTATAAACTACCATAGGGAAGAGTTTTTCACATGGTAATCCCGGTTATCTCCATCAGAATCACCTATGATGCTTTTGAAAAACAAAATTTTAAGGCCCTTTCCCCAATCAAATCCCAAAAATCATCATGCCTGGGTGTGGGGCTTACATGATTCCAAAACACTCCTGTGACATTTAAGCATATCGGAGTCTGAGAATCACTGGTTAAGGGAAGGGGAAAAAAGGATTACCAAGTTCACTTGTGTCATTCATATTCATATTTACAGTCTTCCTTCCCTCTTTTTTTTTTAAATCTCTCTACCTGTTCCCCACAATCTATAGAAGCTGAAAACAAGATGAATTAAGTGCATTAAATATCAGGTGTTTTAGGGATTAAAATATTTAGGAATACCCACAAAATGATTGATATTCATAGTAACCACCAATCCTTTTGTCTCAACTTACTTGCTGCTTGGATTTTTGATGAAGCCAGTGTTTATGAAATTAGGACAAAGACAGGTTGTTTTGATTCCATTTTTTTCAAAGGCATTCAGTTCTTCAGTCAAAGCTCCATGAAATCCAACAGCAGCAAATTTACTTGAACTGAAAATAAACAGAGAATGTTTGCAAGCTAATTCATCAACACTGACATGTCCTCTTACTTGAGACACCTGTTTTCCTTAGTTGAGTATGGTCCAGCATTTCAGGCCCAGTGCACACCTAAGGAATCAGCATCTGCATTTTATAAGATGCTCAGGTAAATCTGAAGGTAATATTGAAGCCAAAGAAACACTGATATCATAGCATCACTCATCAGAGTCAGAATTCAGTGTGTTAAATGGGTTGACAGGAAAATTGGTACAATGTTTATTTGTGGTGCTGCTGTTTCATAGAATCCAAAGTCACTATAAGCTGCTTCTTATTATAAAATGTTCATGAAATTCACTAGAAACTTTCCCTGGATAACCCTATTCTTTTTTTAAGTCATCACTTGACTTCCTTAAAGAGGCCTTTCCTGACCCCTAAACTGTTTGTTAATGACAGTGTAGTCTTCCGTTTTCCATGATAGTCTCAGATTTGTAATTAAACATTCATTTGGGGCTGAGTGTTTTAACATTTGCCTCCCACAACTTTATTATAAGCTCTGTGACTGTGTTTGTCATCAATGAATCTCCAACAAAGCACAGTGCTTTGCTCTTAGTAGGTACTTAAATAAATGAATCTCAGGGCAAAGAAATCTTATAATAGTGCTTTCATTTGGAAATAGTAGTGAAATTATTGTAAATGAACATTATTTTTCCAAATAGGTTTTTAAAATAGCTTTACTGAAGCTGGGTATGGTAATGCACATCTGTAATCCCAGCAACTTGGGAGGCTGAGACAGGAGGATCACGAGTTCAAAGCCAGCCTCAGCCATTTAGCCAGGCCTCGAGCAACTCAGTGAGATCCTGTATCTAATAAAATACATATTTTTTAAAAAGGCTGGGGGATGTGGCTCAGTGTTTAACACCTCTGAGTTCAATCCCTGGTTTAAAAAAATAGCTTTATAGAAATATAAATTCATTTACCATGAAATTAATTGACTTAATGGGTACAAAATTCAATGGTATTTGTATATAATATTAGCAATTTTAAAAATTATGATATAGATAACATAAAAAGAATATAGTTCAGTGATAATAATTTCCCATTTTTTTTTTTTTTAACTTGGGGCATTCAACCACTAAGCCATGCCTCTAGGCCTATTTTGTATTTTATTTAGAGACAGGGTCTCACTGAGTTGCTAGGTGCCTCGCCATTGCTAAAACTGGCTTTTTTTTGGGCTGGGGATGTGGCTCAAGTGGTAGCGTGCTCGCCTGGCATGCGTGCGACCTGGGTTTGATCCTCAGCACCACATACAAACAAAAGGTGTTGTGTCCGCCGATAACTAAATAAATATTAAAATTCTCTCTCTCTCTCTCTCTCTCTCTCTCTCTCTCTCTCTCAAAAATAAAAATAAAAAAAATAAAACTGGCTTTTTTTTTGGTAGATGGACATGATACCTTTTGTTTTATTTATTTATTTATTTTTATTTTTTAAATATTTATTTCTTTAGGTGTAGATGGACACAACACAATATCTTTATTTTTAGGTGGTGCTGAGGATTAAACCCAGCGCCTCAACACGTGCTAGGCAAGCGCTCTACCACTGAGCTATAACTGCAGCCCAGTTGAGGCTGGCTTTGAACCTGCTATCCTCCTGCCTCAGCCTTCCTAGTTGCTGAGATAACAGGTGTGCACCACCCACAGGACTCAGTTTTGCTGAGTCTTCTTGCACTGGTAACTTTCATATGTCCCACACTGGGTAATTGGCTATTTGAGTTCACAAAATACATAGCCAGTTAATTGTTTTCTTCTGAAAATCAAAGTTACCTAAGAACAAAATACTTAGCAAGCATTAAAAATACATTTTTGCACATCTGCCATGAGAAGTAGAGAACAGAGGGTGCAGTTCAAAGACAACTCTTTACTTTTACTTGGGAAATTTCTGTAAACATGTAACTATACCTTGGTAACCAAGATCTTCCTGTATATTCAAAATCATGTAATAGTATTGCTAGGAAACAAATGTTCACTGATCCTCGTTTATATGTGTGTGTTGTAGAGCAATGTACCACCTAGTTTCATTCCAAATAAATAAATGTAGTCATAAAAATATATGTTTTCGAATGTAATAAAAAGATTGACTTTCCCTTCCATGAATCCAGTTCTATCATCTTGTGTATTTTCACATTAATCATTAAAACTGTTGACCATAACTCCAAAAAGAAACTGAAATATTTTTTCTAAGAGAGATTATTAGGGTTGCAATAGATTCTACTGCTGTGGCAACTTGGGACAGTAATAGATGAGGGCTACACTATATGAGAAAAAAATCAGGTAAATCTGTTTTTCCTCATTTCATTCTAATAACCAGGAACCAGAGCATATATACTTAGTTTCATGGGAGCAAATTATTCTGGAACCTAAGTTGAGAGGTGAGACCTCACTGTTTGGTGTGTAAACAAGAGAATGGAATTTAAACATGATACCAACAGACACCCTTCTGTGACTGAACACCTGCAGGAGTCCAGATTCTATACTAAGTGCACTGAATTATATGATTTAACTGTAATCATCCTGATGATTAGATGCTGTTTATATCCTGTTTTATAGGTGAGGAAAATGAAGCACAGAAAAGCTAAGCAATTTGCTTAAGACTGCACAGCTAGTAACTGATTGAGTCAATAATCAAAATATCATCATTCTTAATAATCTTATTCTGGAAACAATCCAAATGTACATAATATAAGACTATACAGCCATAAAAGTGATCAAACAAAAGTTAACAATAGCAACAGAGAGAAATCTCCCAAATACAGTGTGATTCCACGTATATAAAAATTTAAGAATAAGCAAAATCAATCTGTGGTGCTACAAGTCAATATAGCAGTCACTTTAAAGAAGGCAAGAAGCACTGTGATTGGGAAGAGTTCCTAGAGAAACTTCTGGGGTGTGGTATATTCTGCTTTTTGATTTGCATGCTGGTTAAGTGGATGTATACACTTTGCAATATATACTGCTGTATACTTGGGATTTCTTCATTTCTTACAACTATGTTCTACGTTTAAATAAAAAAGTTTTATGTTTAAAATCAATGTCTCTGTTTAATTACCCAGTTGTTAAAAACAACATCTGATAAATATTGATTTCTGGCTGGCAGAAATCTTCAGTATCTCTGCAAAACTTCTATCATCTATCAGATGCTTATCCAAAAAACAGAGCCAAATCAATGCTGACCTGTTAGCTCAAATGACACCCTTATATGAATTTTAAAAAGCCATTTTTCTTCTCAAGCTATTTCATTGCCATCTGCTTGAGAAATCATTCATTTGACAGTATTAAAAGTTCCTATTTGCTAAAATATAAAAATAGTCAAGAACTAGCAGGCTCACCTGGCTGCTATAGTGGCCTCAACGATCAAGTCTTTACAGCCCATTTGGGCCCACAATTACTATGACTGACCTGCTATAGAAAATTCTTCAGTTATTACAATGATTTTTTTATGAATAATCATTCAATTGTTAAACTCCATTGTTAGAAGACTTTCAATATTTAGAATCCCAAACACACACACACATTCATTCTCTGTTATACTGTTTTGCATCTACAAAATTTTACCCATTTTTATTCATATTAAAGTTATTAATATTAATTTTGTTCTTGGTACAGAAATATTATTGTTTTGTACAACGCCTTGCTGCTAAGAGGGATGAAAAATGCTTTAAGTGGTTTGTTTATAACTGGATAAATTCCGTACAGCCATTTCTAGAATAGTTCTCTAGTTGAAATACAGAAAGCAATTAATAGTTGATAATGCTGTTACACAAGACACCATCCAACTCTTTCTATTTTAGCAATTTCAATTCTATTTTGATAAAGGCGGTCCTCATTAAACAGGGTAAAATATCTCACACAAGTTAAGTATAGGAACCAATGAAGAAAACACGTGCTAACATACCAATAAGCCAGTAAGAAGGGAACCCCAACTAGCCCAGCTGCTGAAGCCACAGTGACAATGTGACCATGATTATTCTTCATCATCGATGGGAGAAATGCCTTTGTAGTCTAGAAAGAGTTTTTATTAAGAGAGGAAAAAAAAATATTGTATTTTTGATTTGCAGACTCATTAGGAATATTTTGAAACAAAGGTATATATTTTAAACATTGTTCCTAATATGAATAAAAACCCTAAACTGTCAAATGCAGTGACATAAGGCAAGTGGATGGGATACCCACATTAGAAAAACTAAGCAAAACAAAGATATGAAAGCTCTAAGAATCCACCTCATCTAAATGGTTAACTTTTTATATCCATGACCCTCCACCTCTTATCATTGAGGTCTTCTACTCATATATTAAATGGGGACAATAATCTAAAATTATCTAAAGAATTTACACTTAATGTGAAATTGTTAGAAAACAAGTAAGTTATATCAGCAAAATATTGAAGTAAAGAGCAATCATCCAGTGATAACTAAACAATTCACGTACTAAACATTTATTGAGTACTTACTATATGCAGGAAATGCAGAAACAAGACAATATTCTACATTTTAACAAACATAAAAATACTAATGTAAACATTATTAATCTGGGAATAATAATATAAAATAATACTGAAATTTCACTAACCCCAATATTCTTTTGCTATGCATCATCCTGAACTCACACCCAAGAAATCTTTGAGGAAACTTTTTATGAACTAGCTAATCAGGAACTATTTGGAGATTTTAGAAACATGAGGTATATATAAGATTTAAGACCTTATGAACAGTGAGGTTTAGGATAAAGTTTGCAATTTTTAGTCCAGGAAATAATATGAGAATCTGGAAGCAATGGATTCATCTTTACAGAACCACAGAGGTGACTCAGATGGTCTCTATTCTTTCTTTATTTCTCAACAATTGCATGAAAATGTAAAAACCTAGCTGACAATTAGAATATACACAACATCTGAAGTTTATAATTATTTATTATTATTATTATTATTATCATTATTATTTTAGGGAGAATGATAGGTAGAATTTATTCATAGCATGAAAAATGAACTCTCTGTATAATGTTATCCCTAGTACCTAAACAAAATTTTAACATGAACTTAATACTTTTTTTCCCCAGTGGTGGGGACTGAACCCATGTCCTTGAGCATGCTAGGTAAGAGCTCTACCACTGACTTATACCATCAGTTCTTGATTTCATACTTTCTTATATTTGCTAAAAGCTCCACTTTCAACTTAGTCTTTGGAGTTTTCAAAATGGAATGTTTTGTAAAACAAATCATACTCACCCAAAAATGTGCAAGTGTATTGACTGCAAAGGTCTTTTCAATTTGAGGGTCTTGTGTAGAAAACAAATCTGATGTGTAGACTACACCAGCATTATTTACTAAAATACTAATATCTCCAATTTCTGTCTTCACCTTTAAAAATAAGAAAAATACATCCATTGAGAGGTAAATGTATAAGTCTGCATGTAATCACTATTCAAGGAGTATATTTTTTCACTGTATGTGGAAAAAAGGTTTATCATCCACGTGCAAACATGAAAACAAAAAGAAAAAAAACTTTTTATTTTAGACAACTATACTCAAAACAGCTCTGCCAACCAGTCTACTAGGTAAAAATTTTCTTTTGCAACTTAGTCTCTTGACTTTGTACTATAGGTAAAAATTTTCTTTTGCAACTTAGTCTCTTGACTTTGTACTATTGATTAGAGCTCAAGAAGCAATTGGCTAAGCAGTATTTACTTTTTAAACATGATTGCAAATGGTAAGCCCCCAAAAGTTAAATTTATTGGCAAATTCTGAGACTTCTATGGAGAATTATGTAAAATTGACTATACTATTAAGCTGGCCACATAGTTATTTCTTTCTTTGTATTTATGTTCAGGGTCACTCTATTCTATTGCTTATCAGCTTAAGTGGCTGTAGGCTTAGGGGTGAAGAGTGGGGTAACTTTGGTTAGCCTTGAGTTGAGTCCTGGCTTTTCTACTATCTGAACTTTGATCGTGTTATTTAATCTCTCAAAACTTTAATTGATTCTCTTAAAATAGAGATAATAATATGGTTTGCTTGTGAGTTATTTTTTGTTTTGTTTTTTTGTGGTCCTGGGGATTGAACCCATGGCCTTGTGCATGCAAGGCAAATACTCTACCAATTGAGCTATATTCCCAGCCCTTGCTTGTGAGTTATTCATGGGAAAAATGAAATAATGCATGTAAAGGCGCTAGATATACATAGAGAATTGCTACTGTTATCACTATTACTATTGTTACTTTGGTACTGAGGATTGAACCCAAGGGTGCTTAACCACTAAGCTACACCCCAGTCCTTTTTTTATATTCTATTTAGAGATAGAGTCTCGGGCTGGGGATGTGGCTCAAGCGGTGGCGCGCTGGCCTGGCATGCGTGTGGCCCGGGTTCGATCCTCAGCACCACATACAAACAAGGATGTTGTGTCCGCCGAAAAGCTGAAAAATAAATATTAAAATTCTCTCTCTCTTTCTCTCTCTCTCTCTAAAAAAAGAAAAAAGAAAAAAAAAGAGATAGAGTCTCGATGAGTTGCTTAGGGCCTTGCTAAGTTGCTGACCCTGGTTTCCAATTCACAATCCTCTTGCCTTAGCCTCCCAAGCAGCTGGAATTACAAGCATGCACCACCAAGCCTGGAATTAATATTATATATCATTATTACAGACTTATTTATACTTATGTGCATGGAACATGTTTGAAGATTCTTGCCCATCTGAGGTATCTATGAGAGTACTTTATATGAAAATACAAATATGATGTAAATAATATAAGAACTATGCATGCTTTCCTAACATGCATGTGTGGTACAGGTATGTGTTTTCTTTTGATAATTAAATCTCTACTTTGGTATTTATTCAGAAGGAGAAACACTTGAGAGATTAAAGTGATCATATACAAGTCCAGAAAATAATATGAGAATCTGAAAGCAATGGATTCATCTTTACAGAACCACAGAGGTGACTCAGATGGTTTTCACAGCTATCTAGGTAAAATGATTTCAGATGAGGAAACATAAGCAAAAGAACAGAGCTAGCTGCAAAGAACAACAGAAGGGATCCTTTGAACTATTGCTGGGAGCCATTAGCCAAGTAGGTATGACAATTTCCTTGCCAGCGTACCCCATGTTGCAGTGACATTGAATGTAGGTGACCTTGCTCAAGGACCAAGGCGGATTAGGGCGTTCCCGGTTTAGGTTCCAGGTTTAAGGTTTAAGATTATTCCTGCTGGGAATAGGGCGTATCCTGCTGCCTGAGTTCCCCTTGAGTTCTCATGGGATTCAGACAGTATTTTTGGGAGACAGATGCCCAGTGGAGGTGGATTTGGGCAGAGAACGTGGATTTCCCCAGAACGTGTTTGTAGACGGCTGGTGTGAGTTCGGGAATAAAGAGTTGCTGTTTGAATCTACAAGCTGTGTGGTGGCTCGTGATTGTGTGCCCAGCCAGACTGCGGCAAACTATAAAGATATTTGCATTCAATAGGGAAGAATTACGATAATGCAATTTTTTTTCAAAATAATAGGTATATATTCTGGACTTTAATATCATCAGTAACAGTTCCTTTAAATAAGAAAGATTATAGAAACTTTTTTTTTAAGAGAGAGAGAGAGAGAATTTTTTAATATTTAGTTTTCAGTTTTCGGTGGACACAATATTTTTATTTTATTTTTTATGTGGTGCTGAGGATCGAACTCAACACCCGGCGTGCCAGGCGAGCGCGTTACCGCTTGAGCCACATCCCCAGCCCAAGAAAGATTATAGAATCTTAATGCTTAAGCTCTACTTTTCATAAGACCAGGGTGCCAAGGGCTATCAATGCAAGGTTATCTTATATGATATTTTTTACATTTCTTTGAGTAACTAAGATTTTTGGTTGAATAGACTCTAGAGTCATAATGAGTTTTGCTATATAACATATTTCAAATAAAAGCTAGCTTCTATGAATGGTTAGAGAAAATGCTATGGTGTGTTTGGGTCTGAGGAAAAGGTGGTAGCAAAACACCTATTAGAAGTTTTCACTTTGTTATGCATTTAACATGATTTCATTATTTATCTCATGTGATTCTCATAATAATTCTATGAGGCAGCAACTCTTGTATGTACACTTTAAAGATTGAGAAACAAGAAACATAGAAGGACTGAATTTCTTACTCAAGGTTCCATGGCTATTAAAGGGTGGAGTTGGGACACTCCCAAATCTGTCTAATCTCAGAGACCAAGATAAGACACCTCAAACCTAACCCTAACCCTAACCCTAAGAGAAAGCATGGAGGCAAAGGTCCATCAATGCAGAAGGCTCACCCCACACCACTAAATCTCATCAGGTTTTATTTAAATTAGTTAAGTGTCAAGCTAAGTTATTTGGGCCTTGATCAGCACCAATTGTACCTATGTCCACATCTCTAGAACAATATAAAAACTGTTCAGAATGATGCCCCCAAATTATCAAGAAAGCCAGGATGTTTTATGTTGTTGAACTGATGAAACTGTTATAATGTTATAAGATATTAATTCCTATTTCATATTACCAAACATTATCATATTTCCCCGATACTCCTGACTCTTTTCATTATTACTATTAACTCTTCAGGATAGGACTGTCTTGTTTGCACATTTCATAATAAAGCAAGCAAGTCCAGAGTTTGTTTAGTGATTTCAAATGGCCTAATACCCAGATTGCTATATTAATTAGCTACTTCAAAACGTCTGATCATATGTCCTTTGTATACTCTGTTTAAGTACACAGGCTTAGAACAATTTCAATAAAAACATCATAGTTAAAATAGTTGGAATGGGCTAAAATAATAAAATTATTTTTTTCCCAGAACAGCCTAGTCCAAGATGAATGTGGAAACAAATGTTTTCCATTTAGGTAACTAAAGATGCTGGGCTAGTAGATTCTTCTAGCAATATCTAACAACAAAATTATATAGATCATGTCCTGGGACAGCTACTGTAAGTACTCTAAGTACTTTGCATTGTTAATGCATTTAATTTTCATTAATAACCAAATGAAGTAGGCACTGCGGTAATCCCCATTTTATAGTCAGTAAAATCAGATCTGATATAGAGGTTAAGAAATGTGTGCACAGTCATATAGTTGGCATTAACTGAAGAGCAGAATTTGAACCTGCCAGTCTAGCTCCAGAGGCTATGGTCTTAACTATGCAACATGTGCTTCTGTGGGAAGGATAATCATTATTTATTCCAGCTTTCTAATCCAATTTTTTAGGGTTAAAAAAGAGCTTCAGGAGACATCCAAGGATATTTCCTTGATAAGAATCATGGACTAGGTGGGTGTGTAGGGTACACAACATGTAGTCTCCTGGGTCCTGCCCTAGACCTAGTGGAAGAAAACCTCTGGGGCTCGGTCCCAAGGATGTAGATATATTTTTAAAATTTACTTATTTATTTATTCTGATTAGGTATATATGACAGCAGAATGCATTTTGATTCATTTTACACAAATGGAGCACAACTTTTCATTTCTGTGGTTATACAATGTAGTGTCACACCATATGTGCAGTCATACATGTACTTAGGGTAATGATGTCCATCTCATTCTATCCTCTGTCCTGCCCACATCCCTCCTCTCTGCCCCCTTTTTGCCTAATCAAAGTTCCTCCATTCTTACCACCCTCCCCCCCCCCCATTATGGGTCAGCATTCACTTATCAGAGAGAACATTCGGCCTCTGGTTTTTTGGGGACTGGCTTACTTCGCTTACCATATAGTCTCCAACTCTATCCATTTACCTGCAAATGCCATAATTTTCTTCTCTTTTAATGCTGAGTAATATTCCATTGTGTATATATACCACCATTTCTTTATCCATTCATCTATTGAAGGGCATATAGGTTGGTTCTACAGTTTAGCTCTTGTGAACTGAGCTGCTATAAGCATTGATGAGGCTACATCACTGTGGTATACTGATTTTAAGTCCTTTAGGTATAGACTGAGGAGTGAGATAGCTAGGTCAAATGATGGTTCCATTCTAAGTTTTCTAAGGAATCTCCATACTGCTTTCCATATTGGTTACACCAATTTGCAGTGCCACCGGTAATGTATGAGTGTACCTTTTCCCCCCACATCCTCAACAACACTTGTTGTTGTTTGTATTCTTGATAACTGCCATTCTGACTGGAGTGAGATGAAATCTAAGAGTAGTTTTTGCAATTAATATGCACTAATTATAATAAAAATAGGTTTTAAGAATGTAAAAAAAAAAGAGTAGTTTTGATTTGCATTTCTCTAATTACTAGATACATTGAACATTTTTTCTTGTATTTGTTGATCAATTGTATTTCTTCTTCTGAGAAGTATCTTTTCAGTTCCTTAGCCCATATATTGACTTGGCTATTTATTTTTTTGGTGTTAAGTTTTTTGAGTTCTTTATATATCCTGGAAATTAGTACTCTATCTGATATGCATGTTGTAAAGATGTTCTCCCACTCTGTGGGCTCTCTCTTCACATTATTGATTGTTTCCTTTGCTGAGAAGAAGCTTTTTAGTTTGAATCCATCCCATTTATTAATTATAAGAATGTATATTTTTAACAAGCTTCCTGGAAGGCTCTGCAACATACTAACATCTGTGAATATCAGCTCTAGAGACTAATTCTGGGTCTAGCCAGCTTCATAGCATTGGAAAAAATCATAGTATTTCTCAATTACCTTGTCAGTATCATCTCCAAAATACCTCCTAGCTCTAACATGGTGTGCTTCTAACTAAATATAAAATTTTACCTTCTTTGCAGAGTTGTAAACATCTTCTCGGTTACTGCAGTCTACTACAAAGGAATGAGCCTGGGCACCCAGTTTTCTGCATTCAGCTGCCGTTTCCTCTATGCCATACTAGAAAAAGCAACAAAAAGGCAAGAGAACAAAATAACAAATTACATGAACATTAATGTCAGCAGATGAAAAAAAAGGGGGGGGCCAAGAAAATCTCAAAATAAAAGGTTAATTATTTAAACTAACTTCACCTAAAAAAAAAAAAGCAAAAAACAAACAAACAAAAAACCCTCATTACATTGTCCCTAATTTTTTCGACCACTTGTCACAAATTCTGCTACTATCAGCCAGATCTGACAAGCCTCCATCATATTTGATTGTCAAAATACTGTCTTCACTTGCTCTTTTTATTTCTTTTCCTCCTCATTCTTTTAATCCAGTGGCTGGAGAATCCTCTTCAACAGAAATTGGCTCAACACCTTCTACCGCCTTCCCAGAGTAAAAACCAAAATGTACACAGTAGTTTCCAGGAAACTTTATGACCTGGAGCTTCTGTCCTTCCAACTCTAGAACAGCATGTCCCATAAATATAATGGGAGCCATGAATGTGATTTTAATATTTCAACAAGCATGATACAAAAATAAAATTTAACTTACCAGTATATTTATTTGGATCAATTGAACAATTTTTCTCTCAGATGCCTTCTGTTGAAGAATTGTCCCTGAATAGTTGTACTAAAGCCAAAAGTCAACATCATACTAATTAACAGAAAATTGTTCTAATAAATTCAGTAAAAGAAAACATTAGATCAGTTAACAAGGAATTGCTCTGATACATATAGTAAAGGAGAATTAAAGGCATTATTTCCAAATGGATTGCACCATATAATTTAGCCAAATATGAGTCAAACACTTCATGATAAACTCCTCTCGTGGTCTTATACTTTGTTTTACTTTTGTTCCAGTGAGACTTAATGTTTTGGGTATGCATCCCAAGAAATGACACAAAATGAAAGTTGGTATCATTGTGCTTAACCTGAACATGCAAGAAGTTAAGGAGAGGCTGAATGTGGAATTCAAACTCAGGTCATGAATCAGTAAGGGTCAAACCAGGCAGAACTATGCATTACAAAACAGGCAGCAAAGTTTGGTCAGAACCAGTTCCAACAATATCTAAAAGCCCAAGAGCTTGTTGATGTGTAGTTTCTGTAACTCACAAGGTTGTGGGATTTGACCCAGGGACAAATTGTTCAACTGATCTTTCATTTAGCCCAATATATCCATATTATCATTTTAACATATAAAAATGACTACATTGTTTTTCACACCAAATCCTTAAAATCAAATGGGTTATTTCCATCCACAGCACATTTCAATTCAGAAATAGCCATATTTCAAATGTTCAACAGCCACAAGGGGCTGGTAGCTATGACTTATTCTTCTACTTGACAGCTGAGATCTACATCTTTTACTTCTCTCGCTTCCCTCTGTCCCAGGCTTTGCATTTGCTGATCTCCCTTTACAGAGAGCAGAGGGTTCACTGTTTTCTCAGCATCTTCTGGTCTTAATTGTCTCCATTTTTTTTTCTTTCAGTTTTTTTTTTTCTTTTTTGGGGGGTGGGGTACCAGAAATGAGCCTGGGCACCCAGGGCACTTGAACACAGAGCCACATCCCCAGCCCTATTTTGTATTTAATTTAGAGACAGGGTGTCACTGAGTTGCTTAGGCCTCACTTTTGCTGACGCTGGCTTTGAACTTGCTATCCTTCTGCCTCAGTCTCCCGAGGATGGTGTTTCTGGCCACCAGGTGCCTTCTAGACTTTTGGGTCCTCTTTTCTTCCTTAAGCTCATGCTTACACTTGTCCTGGGTAAAAAATTACATTGGAATTCTTTTTTCCTTTTTATTGTTTTTGTTAAAGATTATTCTAAACATTACTCTTGCCAATAACTATAGTAATGTTGCTTTATGTTGGATATAATCTTTTAATTCATTTATCTCAGTAACTGCAAATAGGATGCAATAGGTACAAGATTCTTAATCTTTTAATACCCTAATACTTTTTCTATATGACTAAGATTTAAGATCAGTGAAATCAAGTTCAGAAGAAGATCACAAATGATTTTCAGGGCAAAAGTGAAGATCCATTTACAACACTCATTTAGCCATGGGAGGTAATTGAAAAATCATATCCTCTAGGTATTCATCCTGGGATCATAAATATATTAATTCATGTCCCTCCCATCTGTAAAATGGCAATGGTAAGTTTTTTTCCATTTTCTTTACAGAGATGTTGTAAAGGTGTTTGCCAGCAAAATGTAGCCATGTCCACAGATTAAAGGTACCAGAAAGGAAAACATAGTAAGCCCTATTACCTTATTGATATCCCAGAGAACCAGTTTGCTTTTAAGTTTGGCAAATTCATAGGCAGTCAGCCTCCCAATTCCATGTCCAGCTCCGGTAATCAGGACGATTTCTCCAGTGACTGATTTTCTTTTTTTAGGAATAAAAAGCTTGACAAAAGATTCTAAATAGAAAATGAACAGTAAGGGCAGAAGCAGGACTAACTCCACAAGGAAATTCATCTTTTTCTGTGGCTGTGAGCTTTGGTTATGTTTTCTTTTATCAAACAGTCTAAACGGCTTTGGAGAGCTGAGTGGTCAAAGATCGGAGTAAAAGCTAGAACAAGGAAGAGCTCCTTTACCAAAGAAAACAACCCTGAAACCGTTCCTTCCGCTGGGCTGGGCTTTGTTAGGTTTTTTGCAATTGGCTCGGGCTGCTGAGCGGAGCCACAGCTCGCTGGCTCAGAAATCTGGGAGGGACCTGGTCCACACCAAGCAGAGCTTCCTAGTTCTCAGCCGCAGGGCACCAACCAACTATGCAGCCTGCCGCGGCCGTAGCCTTTTATCCACTTCCTCCCTGTCTCATGCGCGGACCTCTGACCGCGGAGGGTTAGTTGCCTTTGTGTTTTCCTAAATTTGATTAAGTTTGGTAAATCCAGGCTGTTAAAAATACATAAATAAATAAATGTGTTTGCCAGCGATGCTTCTTTGGACGTTGACAGTTTTTTAACTCTAGATAAGGGATGTAAATGTAAAATTATAGGTTAAAGGACATGGTCCTGCTTCTGACTTAGAAGTGACTCTACAGCACATTTAGTTTGAATTAAGACAGAGGAAACTGTCCTTTCAAGGATTTAGCCATAATCAAGTTTTAGGAAAGTGTTTTATCATATTAAAGGGGACCATTTCCCTAAGAAAAAACAATATATTTATTTGACTAACCATTTTCCACTTGACCCATTATTATTTGGAAACAACAAAATATTTACTTCGAGGTAGTAATTGTATCTTTACCTAGATTAATAAATTGTTGTGTCCAAAATGCATAATAAAATAGGAAGAATATAATTTTAGCCGAAGATTGCCTACGTAATTTTGGTTCCACCATATATATAATTATATATTATATATCATATATTATATATACGACTATTCCATATGTTAACTGGTGATTTTGAGAAACTGACCCATTTTTGAAAGTAAATAAATAACAGCAGCTTCTACCTCAAGGCCTGTCCTAAGGAAGGGGGCGTGACCCTGGTCCTGGAAAAAACCCACAGAGCACTCCTAGGCACATACCCACCCTGCTGAGTTGTTTGTCTGTAAATAACAGGAGAGATCTGTAGCACCAGGTGTCCCTGACTCATTTAAGGTAGGTGAGGACCCATAGCAACCCCCTACCAACCTCCAATCAGCATGAGACAGGGAAAATACCTGGGATGCCAGATGACCCTCCCTCTGTAGTTTATGGTGGTTGATAACATGTTGGGAAACCATGTAGTTCAGCACCTACACCCCTGGGCTTAAACCAATCAATGCAAAGGAATCCCCCTCTTGTACTAACCAATCACCCCTACCCAACTTGTTCCCGCCAGTGAATGTGCTAATCAATGTTAAGAATTTTTGTTTGATTTTCCCTCGGTGTGTGATGATTTGCTGTGTGATGTTGTGAAGCATAGAGTATCTCTCCAAATCCTACAAAATCTCACTGAACAAAGGGCCGGGACTCACTCCCTTGGACCCCTGCATTGGATATGGTTGTGAGTCCAGGCTCGAGCTTGCAATAAAGACTCTTGTGTGATTGCATCGGATTCAGCTCCTGAAGATCTATTGGGGTCCCACGAATCTGGCATTACAATTTAAAATTAAAAACAGCTGGACTCCCTGCCAAGCCTATAATCCCAGTGACTGGGGAAAACGAGGCAGGTGGATTACAAATTTGAGGTTATCCTCAGCAATTTGGCAAGACCCTGAGCTACTTAGTGAGACCCTGTCTCAAAATAAAAAAAATTAAAGTGTTTCCGGTGGCAAAGTACTCATGGATTCAATCTCCAGTACCAAAAGAAAAAAAAAAAAAGGAAGAAAGAAAAATTAATTTAAAACTAAATATATCCTAGTGAGTAGGATATATATATTCTCTAAAGAGAATGTGTAAGTAAGGCTTGAATGCAGTAAGAGCTTAATAGCTTTCTGTTATTTGCATTTGTTTTTTCAATTCAGTTCTTGACAGTAATTGAATTTGGGCCTTGGGTAAGGTGCTCTACTTTTGTAGAGGAGACTTTTGTGGGCAATGAATGATCACAGAAAATTGAAATTCACAAATAGTTCATATCCACTTCTTCTTACTTAGATGGGGATGCAGATTAAGGGATAGTAACAGTCCCACCAATTCTGATATCTACTGTTAGGTCGGTGGCAGTGACTTAGAACAAAGCAGCCCCCATGGAAAAGAAACATCAATCAGGCGCTGAAAGAAATGCCTGTCAATCAGCAGAACCCCTTGCCAGTCCTGGCGTTCAGCCAACTCCCCTGACCAACTCAATGGGACAAGGGACTCTAAAAACACCTTATCCTGTCCCAAGCCCTTCCCTTCCTGCTGTAGCCCCATAAAAGTCCAGTCCGGTCAAGCTTCCACGCAGTTTCTCCTCAGACCCTTCTCCTGTCCACTCTGTCGGTCTGATAGAGTTCCGCCCAGGAGTGAGTCTCAATAAAGCCTCCTTCGGCGGCCTTTTTAAATCTGCCTCCTTTGGTTGCTGCCCGCCTTGCCTGATCTTGTTATGCTCGAATTCGGGACCCCCAAAGACCATCAGAGACCCAAGATCGATGTAAGCAGCAAAGAGGTGTTTATTGCGAGCTAGCTCGGTCCTCCGTGCACACACAGCAACTAGTGACACTGAGAGGCCCCGAGCCCAGGGTTTGCAGCAGTTTTATACATTCTTTGGGGAAGGCAGGGACTTCACATACATCATAGCAAATCATCACACACCTCGGGAAAATCAAATAACAACTCTAAAACATGATTAGCACATTCACTGGCGGGAACAAGTTGGGTAGGGGTGATTGGTCAGTACAAAAGGGGTATTCGTTTGAACTGATTGGTTTGAGCCAAGAGGGGTGTACGTGCTGAACTACATGGTTTCCCAACTTGTTATCAACCACCATAAACCACTGGCATCCCAGGTATTTCCCTGTCTCATGCTGATTGGTGGCTGCTAGGGATCCCCACCTAGCCTGACTGAGTCAGGGACACCTGGCTCAGCAGATCTCTCCTGTTATTTGTAGATAAGCAACTCACCAGGGTGGGAATGTGCTTAGGAGTGCTCTGTGGGTCTTTCCAAGGACTAAGGTCATGTCCCTTCCTTGGACAGGCTTTGCTCTGAGATAGAGGCTGGTTTTTCAATCTTAACATCTACAATTTAATTTTTTAATATCTTTGTCAACTTTTTCATGTACTCTTCAAATCAAGTTTTAAAAGTACAAAGTCATATTGAGAGAATAGTTTCCAAAGTTTTTTTCCATATATTTTATCTCATTTGATTTTCAAAAGCCTCCTAGAAAGTAAGAAATTTATTTATATCCCTGCTTTATAAAGGAATAAATCAGTGAAATGACTTTTTAAAAATTTCACAGTAAGTAAAAGCAAAAGTGTGGTTAGATGCATGGTTAGTGATGGTCAAATATTTTTGACTCATACCTACAGGAAGAAATTACATTTTACATGGTAATCAAGTACATTTATGCATGTTTGCTTTCATTTACATTGACTTTCATACATACTGAAGTTTAGGCTTTTCTATTTCCTATTTCATTCTATTGAAAAAATTGGCCATGCATGGTGGTGCATGCCTGTAATCCTAGTGGCTCAGAAGGCTGAGGCAGGGGGATCCTGAGTTCAAAGCCAGCCTCAGCAATTTAGTGAGGCCCTGAGCAATTCGGTGAGACTGTATCTCTAAATAAAATACAAAAAGGTCTGCGGATGTGACTCAGTAGTTGATTTCCCTGAGTTCAATTCCTGGTACCAAAAAAATAAATAAGTAAAATAAAATTGTATTAGCTGGGCATGGTGGTATATGCCTGTAATCCCAGCTACTCTGAAGGCTGAGGCAGGAGGATTGCAAGTTCTTGAAATAAAATAAAAGAGCTGGGAGTGTAGCTCAGTGGTAGAGCACTTGCCTAGCATATGTAAGGCCCTGGATTCAATCCCCAACACTGCCAATAAACAATTTAAAAACTGTATTAAAAAGCACCAGGGAAGTTTTAACCCACTAGGTTTACCAAGGTTTCCTTGGTTTTGGGAAAGAACCCAGCGTATGAAAGAAGTCATACCTGAATCTATATGTGTATGTAACTTATGCTCTGAACAGTTTCCTAGTTTGTAGAATTGAAAGATTACTGAGTTACCTACAGGATTCCCATGAAGCTCAAATTGTTAGGGGACAGACAAATTAGGATGGTGGAAACACAAGGTTAAGAGAATAATTCTATAAAATGGGCCCACTATGCTAACCCCAATATGCTTTCTTTGCCAAAAAGCAATTTACCTGCCGCCTTGCCTGGCCTAAGTGGACAGGATATGCCACATTGCTCAGCAAATTACCTGTTATTCCGCAAGGAAATAAAGGCAGGAAATAACCTTGATAAAGTAACAGTGGTCCACTTCACGTTTTGAATATAGTTCTGAGGCTTATTTTTAAAAGGGACATGTTTTCCTTCTCCTTTTCTCCCTCTCCCCCTCCCTAATCTAGGAGTAAGGAACAAGATTACCCTGAATTATCTGTGCTGCACAGGAAGGAGATATCTGCCCCAGGATCTAGGAAGTGAGTATCTCCCAAATTAACAAGTGAATCCTAGCACATCATCAGGGTGCTCAGGGACCCCACTGTCAGGGCAAGCCTGGAATGTAGCCTTTGAAGAGCTCCTTTAAAATCTCACTGTTCCTCCTGATGTCAATCAGCAGGACCCCTGGCCAGTCCTGGTGTTCAGCAACTCCCCTGACCAACTCCAACTGGACAAGGGACTCTAAAAACACTTTTTCCTGTCTCAAGCCCTTCACAGGCTCAAGGACAGGAGTCCCCTCTGTTTCTCCTTTGCTAGCAAAGCAATAAAACAACTTTTTCCTTTTTCTCAAAACTTTATCCTTATTAAATTGGCATTAATTGGCATTGGGGACAAAGACGGAGCTTTCAGCAACAATAAGAGTACCCTTTTCACAGACCAGAGTCTGGAAGATAAGCATAATTCCTTCTAATCATGAAACCTGTAAAAAGATTAAGAATCCAATTAGAACCAGTCAGCATGGGCCAAGGTGACATAGAGTTGTCACTGCAATGGGGACTTGAAAGTCTGTCACTCTGCCTTTAGTCAAAAGTTAAGAGGTGGACCTGGGAAGGGCTTTCTGGGATCCCCAATAAAACTGGACTGCACAAGAGGCACATTGTCTCTCCTCTCTGAGAGGACCCACTCTCTGTCTTGAGAGTGTCTCCTTTCCCTTTTCCTGTCCTTTGAATGAACTCATTCTTGTTATTCTGAGCAACAAGTCTGAAATATTTCTGTAAGAATCAGGGTTTGAAGAGGAGGTCTTCATGCTGCCTCAGTTTCCCAGAAGGCCTCAGCTCTGAAACAAAATAGTTAATGAAGAGCACAGTGCTTTATCAACTCTTCATCTCTAGGTAAATTATAATTAACACTAATATGAATGATACAGATATTCTTGTGAAGGATGGTTATAATATGGATGGTTTTGGGAAATTAACTTCTGACCATGTAAATACATGATCTTATATATTTGTGTTTTTGAAAAATACCTTTCATTAGGAGGGTTTGAAATGTTTTATACTTGGGACATCTTAATTTCATGCTGCTTTTCCAGATGTCAAAGTGGTATTCAAAACAGGAACAGGTAAGGCTAAGGGGTCTTTCATCAGTGTCTTGAACACTTACTATGGGCAGGCATTATGCTAAGTGCTTCATGTATGTAAACACTTTATTCTATCTTCTCAGTAATCATAAGAATAGTTTCCATTAAAAACTCTATTATATGAATGAAGAAATAAAGGATTAAGAGAAATTAAGCAAATTGTCCAAAGTCATAGTAAAAATGGCAGCGTTGAATTTAAACCTTTCCCTATCTCTCTTTCTCTCCTCCTCCTCCTCCTCCTCCTTCTTCTTCTTCTCTCTCTCTCTCTCTCTCTCTCTCTCACTCTCTCTCAGCTGGGGATCCAACCCAAGGCCTCACATAAACTAGGCAAGTACTCTACCACTGAGCTATATTCTGGGCCCCTGGTCCAACACTATGGCTTTGGGCTAAGTAATCTTCAATCTCAAACTCCCTTGAAGAGTTATATCAATATTATAAAATACTAGAACACATTGTCTTCTCTTTCAGTGCCTTCCTCTCCATAACCAAAGGCAGCTCTGTGGACATTGTGACCCAGTTTTGAAAAAGAGTTAAGTAGAAGGGAATTAGATTGTAATAATCTTGGAGATGTACCCCTCAGGTTCTCCATCCAGCTGCTGTGGATGTTGATTAGGAGACTGCCTTCAAGTGGTGACCTCTTCTGGGATTGCTTTATTCATGGAGAACTGCTGCACCTAAGGTAATTGGGAAGCAATTTCTTAAACATGGAGCAAAGGTATAGCTACTGAGAGAGGAGAAAATAGAGGAATTCAAAATAAAAATAATATGAATCTGTAAAATGCAATGAGGCAGAGTTCTTTATTACATGTTAGAACAATGGATGACTTTAGAAACTCATCCACGAGGAAAATCTCTAGATAGCCAATACTACTATTTATTCTGAAGAGATTATTCTGTGCCATTACCCCTGTTTTTTCTTGGAATGCTTTTCAGCTGTTAGATTGTGATTTGTAGGACTAAATCCAGGTGTTTCCAATTTCTCTATTTAAAATTAAACAAAAGACTCAGGCTCTCTATATAATTTTCTCAAACAATCTGTTCTCTACTGCATGTTCTTATCTTGAAGATTATAGCAAATAAAGCACAAGTCCCTAGTACATACTCCACTGCAACGTCAAAATGCACAAATTGTCGGGCTGGGGCTGGGGCTCAGTGGCAGAGTACTTACCTAGCATGTGTGAGGCACTGGGTTTGATTCTTATCATTACATACAAAAATAAATAAAATAAGATAAAATAAGGCATGCTGTCCATCTATAACTACAAAAAAAAAAAAAAGGAAAAAAGAAAGAAAGAAAAAAGCACAAATTGTCTCACTGAAAAGTAAGTGAATATCCATTTAGAAATAGTCCTAACTAATTAAATTTATATACTTAATTCAGTAATTAATTTGTTGAAAAAATAATTTTATCAAATTTCTTGGTCTAATTTTTAAATATTTTTTAAATTTAAACATAAAAATTAAATCTTAATTCATAAAATAGGAGCTGGTGTTGTTGGTTGCCACAGTCTGGCTGGGCACAAATGCCGCAGTCTGGCTGGGCACACAATCACGAGCCACCACACAGCTTGTAGATTCAAACAGCAACTCTTTATTCCCGAACTCACACCAGCTGTCTACAAACACGTTCTGGGGAAATCCACGTTCTCTGCCCAAATCCACGTTCTCTGCCCAAATCCACCTCCACTGGGCTTCTGTCTCCCAAAATATACTGTCTGAATCCCGTGAGAACTCAAGGGGAACTCAGGCAGCAGGATACGCCCTATTCCCAGCAGGAATAATCTTAAACCTTAAACCTGGAACCTAAACCGGGAACGCCCTAATCCGCCTTGGTCCTTGAGCAAGGTCACCTACATTCAATGTCACTGCAACATGGGGTACGCTGGCAAGGAAATTGTCATACCTACTTGGCTAATGGCTCCCAGCAGTTGGTTCTCAGGAGAGGCCTGAATTGGGGTCTCAACAAATCAGGTCTGGTCATTTCCCCAAAAAAAACAAAAGGAAAAAGTAATAGTGAAAAGCAGGAAAGGAACTTTAATCAATATAGATATTGGGAAAGCAAATGAGATCAAGTGTCTTGGTCCTATATTCTAGTACTGACATGTGCTTTAGGTTTAAATAGAGGAAGAATTGGGGCAGAGCCTGGGAGGTATGTATGATTAAACCACTTGGTCAAACTGTGGTTCTGGTTGATCATTATCTCAGTTCTAGTTCTGCTTCAGCTCCAAGTAGTTCTTATTGCGTGAGGAGGCTTTCTTCATTTGTTTCACAGAATGTTTTTCTATCAGTCCTGTGATCCTTGAATTAGGAAATTTGGTTTCCAAGAGATGATTGCTTCTGCTTGGGGAGGGACATTCTCAACCTGAGGTGATTTGCCTGCAAGGCCCCATTGTTCCAGGAAGGTGTAGGGCAATGACTGGAGACTTCTAAGTGTTTCCCCAGTGGCATGGAACAGGATTTTGTAAAAGCTGGCAATTGAGTGTTCCTGCTGATCTTGAAAATATCTCAAGTTACTCTTAATCTTGGTGTCCTTGGTCTTGTAGGGGGATGAGTGGGTTAGGTAAATTTAGGGATAATAAAACTTGTATTAGCATGCCGGGATGTGCACAGCTGAGCAGGAATATTACCCGAAGATAATAGGAATGTTACCCAAAGGCAGATATGTCAAGCTTTTACTTGTTTTTAGTTACCCATTCTGCAGGCCCAAGTGAAGAGTCAGTGCATTTAGCAAAAGCAGCTTCTAATTCTTTGTTTTAATGGGTCTACCCTAAAACAAAAGAATCAAAGAAAATACCATTATACTGTGGAAAGGCTGAGAAGAATTAATTGTTCCTTTTCTTTTTTTCTCCCAAGAGACTCCTTTAGTTAGTGTCTTTATCCCTCCTAACAAAAACTTCTAGAAGATTACTGTCAATCTGTTTAAACCATTCAACAAGTGTCAATCCACATTTTTTCCATGCAAGTAGATAAAAGATCTCTCTTTAGTAACCTAAAAGAGCAAAGACATATCAATAAATTACCCATAAAAGAGAAAACACAAATATTTGAATAGAAACTAAAGCAAAAGGGGAAAGAGATGAATTCTGATGACTAGGGTTAGAAATGACTTACTGCTGAATTAGATTTGAATTGTGTCCTTAGGGTGGGTAGTGAGAAACCATCCTCTACCTCAGAGCAAAGCCTGTCCAAGGAAGGGGGCATGACCCTTTGTGAACGTCTAGAGCGTTCGGGTCCCTGGGTAAGGGTCACGAAATAACCAGGACACAGGGGATGCAGAGCCAAGGCAGCAAATGCAACTGCATGCTGAAGTTTATTTGCAAGTTCCTTTTATACACTTCTTCTAACAAAGCAAGCAATTCTTCAATAACACTTTACCCACATTGTCCAAATATCATGCCTCAGCGGATACACAGAGCTAGATTCAAATTGTTCCTGTTTGTTTGATAAGTACCCTCCTAAAGTTCTTTGTAGACATTATCTAATCCCCTGAGGATGCATTTGTTTCTTTTAGAATGTACTGTTCCCAGGATAAGTATGCAGGAAGCTTCTTCCTCTTGGCCAAACCATGCAGAACTTGTGACTTGCGATAAGGGGAAGAGAACGTTTCCTCCTCCTAACTGAGGTTTGCCTCAGCTGACCTAAATCACAGCCACAGCTCTTGCAAACTGTCAGGCCTGAGGGAGCTAAACTCTGCACACTTAAACCCCAACAACCCTTGTCCTTGGAAAGACCCACAGAGCACTCCTAGGCACATAGGCACCCTGCTGAATTGTTTATCTACAAATAACAGGAGAGATCTGCAGCACCAGGTGTCCCTGACTCAGTCAGGCTAGGTGAGGACCCATAGCAACCCCCTAGCAACCACCAATCAGCATGAGATAGGGAAAATACCTGGGATGCCAGATGACCCTCCCAGTAGTTTATGGTGTTTGATAACATGTTGGGAAACCATGTAGTTCAGCACGTATTCCCCTCGGCCTAAACCAATCAGTTCAAAGAAATCCCCCTCTTGTACTAACCAATCACCCCTACCCAACTTGTTCCTGCCAGTGAATGTGCTAATCAATGTTAAGAGTTTTTGTTTGATTTTCCCGCAGTGTGTGATGATTTGCTAAGAGATACTATGATGTAGGTGAAGTCCCTGCCTTTCCCAAAGAGTGTATAAAACTACTGCAAACCCTGGATTCGGGGCCTCTCAGCATCACCAGTTGCTGTGTGCACACGGAGGGCCGAGCTAGCTTGCAATAAACACCTCTTTGCTGCTTACATCGATCTTGGTCTCTGGTGGTCTTTTGGGGGTCCCGAATTCAAGCATAACAGTAGGACTCTAAAAGAGTGATGGAGAAGGACATTTCAATCTTGCTTCTAAGTCCAACCAAGAGAGAAAAAACTATGCTGTTCCACATAAGTAGAAACTTCATTTTCACAGAACGCCTTCTATTTTTTTCAAGATAATTAAACTTTTAAATCCACTCAATATACTGCTTGCTGCGCACCCGAGCTAACCAGCGGTCTCCGGCCTCCTCGCCATGGCCAGCAACGTCCCACCGACCCCCAGGGGGTCCTTCCCGAGGTACCTGGAGCACCTCTCCGGTCTGGCAAAGCCATCGATGTGCTAACCAGCGGCGGGGATGCCCAAGGTCTATTTTAGCAATAGTGGCAATGGGGTGGAACCACCCTTGGAGGTCGTTCTGTATTTGAGTCATAGAATGGAGCCAGGCATCCCTGCCAGAGCTGGAGTACCGCACGACTCCCCGGATGCCACAGTACCCACCCTTTGGGGATCTTCCCAGCCCCCCAATTGTAGGAAAAACAGCTTCCCCCACCACCGCGCCTCCTGCCGACTCGCGCCCCCAGCGCGGCGCTGGCGTAGTCTCCTCTGCTGCATTGCAGGACGCCAGGGTCGCGCAGGGGGTCCCTCCTCTGTGCTGCCTCGGCTAACCCGCTGCGCCCGACGTTTCCGCCGGGAGATTTTTAAAAAGGTTTCTCTGCTCTGACCTCCTGTCGTCTTCCGGCTTATGACAAAAGTGAAAACAAAAATGGGTCACTAGGCCCTCCCTGCCAGCCTCCCCTGGACGGGAAAGACCAGGAAGCGGGGACTCCGGGACGTCACCAGCACTCGGGGCTCGGACTCCGGGCTGCCCTTTACCCCTACGCTGAGAGTGGTTTCAAGGCGGAAGGGACCCAAGCCTGGGACCCTTCGACATCAAGAGTGGTCAGACACTCACAAGGCCTTTCGCCCGGGGTGCACGTGGGGCGCCGGGGTTCCCTGATGGTGGAGTTCCCCGTCCATGTAAATCCCTAGTGAGAGTAAACCAACCACTATAAAGTGGATCTGCGCGTCTCAGGTGAACACACCCTTGGAGCCTTCAAGATCACGCGGGCTGGACACATGTTCCCTGAGCTGGGTTTTGGTTTTATTTCTCCCTCTTCTCCTAAATGAGTATGAAGGCACTGATGCCTCATTCCTCCCGTTTTGAGGCTACACATCGAGGAGGGATGCTCAGAGGATGAGCCCAGTACCCCCGCCTTCTGCCCACCCTGCGGGTGACCTTCCCTTCGCCCTTGAGCGAGGCGAGGCTAGGCGGGGCCGGGCCGAGCTGGCGTGGGGGCGGCAGGTTGGGGAGTCGTGAGCACCGCCCAGCCCGCTGCAGGAGCCTACGTGATGCCCAGCCCGTCGCCGCCCCTGCGCCTTGGCCGGGACACGAGGGACACAGGGGCAGCATCCCCAGAGCCTAGCCTCAGGTGCGCCAGCAGAGGAAGCCCGCGCTGCGGGGTGGGGGTTCCCAGTGAGTCAGTCCTGATTGCTTTAAAGTCTGTTAGCACTGCACCAGTCACCACCGGCACCTTGGAGGCCCGCCTTCCTCAGTCCGAGAAAGGATTGCTCTAGTATTGGTATTATAGTAAGGAGAGCCCCAGTGTAAACATTCCTTATGAAGGGCTGCTTTCCTAGGGAAGGAAAATGTTGTGAGATAGCAAAGGCTGGGGTTGGAAAAACAGGAGACTGAAATAGGAGATAACATAGCCTGAGTTATTTAAATAAACGCCTAAAGATGTGCTTGTGTAGGGCAGCCTGGAGGTCTGTCTTGTGACCTGAGTGGCTTCCCAGTCCAAGGGCTTCAAAAGCATCTGCATTTTTT